>NC_033800.1:1393536-1417217 GCF_001876935.1 Asparagus officinalis | reverse complement strand
ATTGAGTTATAGTATAAAATGTTCAAAAAATATTATCATTTATTCTTTTTATTTCATGTTTTAATTAAGCCGAGATTAATCTTTCTCCACATTTATCTTTTTATTAGGCAATTCTAGAGTAGCGTCTTCATCATCTATATCCATTGTGATATCAGGTTAGAGTTGAATTTCTTGAAATTAATCTCTTCAAATAATAAAGTCCAACACTAAAATCAACCTATTTGTCTTTTGCTCCCCCCTCAAAAACCACAACCCTAATCCATGAAATGAGTTTATACATAATGAAGAACAAAAGACAATGTCAAGAGACAAAAAAGAAAAAAAAAAGGAATTGAATAAGAATCGCTAGGTTTGCACATGATAAAGAGCAAAAGACAAGATAGGAGTCCAGAAATATATTAGGATACACTTAGATCAATTAAATTATATTATTACTCATAATTGATATGCATAAGAGATAAAATGTGTTGACAATCTTAAACTATAAAACATACTGTATGAGCCCTCTAACATAATTTTATTAATGCAAGCAACCCCAAGATTAATTTTGAAAATCTCTTGGTTTTGTGGAAGAGTTTGGGTGTAAAGAACAAATGTTAAATTATCTAATCTGATTAAAGTAGGATCATATAAGTTAACCCCATACATAGAATTTATTTTAACCAAAACTCATATATAAGTATTATAATTGGCATTGAGATTAAAGAACGTGTGAGATTCTCTTTGACTTTTATACAAACAGTATCTATTTAAATAATAATAGTATAATTATCTCTTTGACTTTTATACAAACAGTATCTATTTAAATAATAATAGTATAATTAAACTTTGTGATCTGAAAAGAAATCAAACATACAATATAATACTTTGTGATCTGAAAAGAAATCAAACATACAATATAATTAATTACTTTAAAATAATCTAATCTAATCTAGTAAGAAGAAAATAGATGAAAGTACTATAAAAATTATTATAATTTTGTAATTCATAATTCTTAAATAATCTAATCTATTCTAATAAGAAGAAAATGACAAAAACACATATTTATTGAAGGAGATAAAAGTAATGTGAAAGTTATTGTAATTTCTTGATCTGAAAAGATCAGATATACAATATATAATTAATTGCTTTAAAATAATCTAATCTATTCTAATAGCAAATGCACATGCCTGTAGAAGGAGATAAAAGTGCTATAAAAATTATTGTAATTTCTTGGCTTATATATTGGTATATGATGTTGCATGTGAGAGGATAACAATTATAAATAAAGTTCTATTTAAATAATAATAGTATAATTAAATTTTGAAACTAACTATACAGTACTTTGAACTACTTCAATTTTAGTCGGTGAGAGATTGCCACTTTGTGTGTAATTATTAATCATATAGTTTGTGAATAATTGTTTACAGATTTGCATTATTAATCATGTAGCATGTGGATAATTATTTAAAGTTTGATCATTGATCACATATAAGAGCGATGAGGTAAATTTAGTATTTAATAAATCGTCTAATTAACCTAAGCGTATTGTGAACTACTTGAATTTTAGTTGGTGAGAGATCGTCACATTATGTGTAATTATTAATCATATAACACGTGAATAATTATTCTCACTTTGGTATTATTAATCATGTAGCACATGAATAATTATTTACAATTTGATCATTGATCACATATAAGAGCGAAGGGAGGGGGGTAAATTTGGCATTTAATAAATCGTCTAATTTACTTAAGTTGCTCTTTCATTCAGGTTTACATTTCAATTTAAATCATATCCTTATCTTCATACTATGTATATCCAATAGTATATCCAATAAGAATTCATCAATTTATCAAGTTACTCTTACTTAATGGATTAGTATTTAAATTCCAATGGTATTTTTGTCTACTAAAAGATTTTCCCAAATTCGTGCTTTTAAACGGAGTATGATACGTGAGCCAGGTAGTCAAAAGGACAAAACACGGGTTGCAAGTTTGCACTTTATTTAGCTTGTTTTTTTAGCAAAGAAGAAGGCCATAAGCCACAGCTTCATAGCTTCTGTAGTAGTGAGTGAGGAAGCACTTGGATACAAACAAATTCATGTTCTTTTCTTCACGTGAAGCTACACAATCTGGCTCCTACTTTCTGTAGTTTACTTAAGCACTTGTTTGGTGATCGAAAATTAAATGGAAAATAAAAAGTAAAGAAAAGAGAAATTGCTTTTAGAATAACTTATTTTCTTTTCAAATACTATTAGAAAATTTATTTGACAATCGGAAAGCAAAATGTAAAAAGTTGATGTGAAAGCTGATGTGATATTAACATTTTTATATGAATAGTATTTACCTTATATTGACTCTTGATGTCCTCTGCTAATCTAAAGGTTAAGCCAAATGTTCTAACTACTATGTTTTGTTCCCAATGCCTAATTTAAACTCATCATTTTTTGAATTCTATTCAATGTGGGATTATACTCACATTCAAATCCACTGGGCCGCCTAATGCCACTTGGCGGCCTACTTTTGGCCAGAGTGACCAGTCTAGGCGACCGCTTCACCTAGGCGCCGCCTAGTGTTTAAACAAAAAAAAAGGAAAAATTGCTTCTAGCCCCCAATCTCCTTACAAGTATTCTGCCCACCCCTATACTTTTTTAACGCTTCCAAAACCCTCAAAAGTAAAACCATAATTCCCTGAGCCCCTCAAACACAAAACCCAAGAGTTTAAAACATGTGAGACCATAATACCATTTCTCTCTCTCTCTCTCTCATGATGTTATCATGATGATTTAAAATGTGTTTTGGAGGAAAAATTTCTAGTTCCCTCCAAAATTTTCTAACGGCGTTAACATCGGCGGTAAAACTTTTCCAACATTTGTTCATAAGGCAAAGAAAAAGTCTTGGGGAAACTAGAAATTTTCAGCGGAATACTTGTAAGGAAATCAATGACTTGAGATTAAAATAGAGTATGTAAATTTATATATTATTGTTATTTTATCATAATGAGTTTGTTGTTAAGCTTATGAGTTGGTGGTGAATAAAGATTACGTGTTGGTTTTGATAGTTACGAGTTGGTTGTGAAGGTTACACGTTGGTTGTGAAGGTTATGCATTGGTTGTAAAAATTAAGAGTTGGTTGTGAAGGTTATGCATTGGTTGTGAATGTTGTGAGTTTGTTGTGAAGGTTACGAGTTAGTTGTGAACCTCGACAATGAGTTGATTGTGATTGTTGTTAATTAACCTTCACAACCAACTCGTAACCGTCATAACCAACTCCTTACCGAGGTTCACAACCAACTCGTAACCTTCATAAAAACTCGTAACATTCACAACAAACTCGTAACATTCAAAACGAACTCGTAACCTTCACAACCAACACATAACCTTCACAACAAACTCGTAACCTTCACAACAAACTTGTAACCTTCATAACCAACACGTAACATTCACAACCAACGCGTAACCTTCACAAACAACTCGTAACCTTCACAATCAACTCGTAACCTTCACAACCAACTCGTAACCTTGACAACTAACTCGTAAACATCACAACCAACTTGTAACCTTCAAAACCAACACTTAACCTTTCTTCACCATAAACTCATAAGTTTAACAACAAAGTTATTACCGTGAAATAACAACAATATATAAATTTACATACTCTATTTTTAATCTCAAGTCATTGATTTCCTTATAAGTATTCCGCCGATGAACGGATGTTGTTTTCTTCCCACCGGTGAAACTTTATCGTCGTTTCCTTGCAAGTATTCCGTCGAAAAATTCTAGTTTCCCCAAGACTTTTTCTTTGCCTCATGAATAAACGCTGGAAAAGTATTACTGCCGATGTTGATGCCGTTGAAAAGTTTTAGAGGAAATTAGAATTTCCCTCCCAAAACCCATTTTAAATCATCACAGTAACATCATGAAGAGAGAGAGAGAGAGAGTATTATGGTATTCACATGTTTTAAACTCTTGGATTTTATGTTTTGGGGCTCAAACAATTATGACTTTATTTTTTGGGGTGTTGGGAGCGTTCAAAAAGTCTTAGGGGTGGACGAAATACTTGTAAGGAATTGGCGGCTAGAAGCAATTTCCCCCAAAAAATAACTTTTTAAACCCCTTACAGGGCCTAAACCCGAACTCGAACCCAAACCCATGACCCAGACTCGCAACGCATTACCCAAACCTAACCCTATTCTCTCTGTCTCTTTCTCCCACTCCCGCCGCCTCCTTCACAAGCAGCTCAACTCCCGACTGCTCCCCCCAACCTCTTCCTACTTCCGCCGCCAGTCGACACCTCCGCTCCCACGCTAGGCCCGCTCCCGCTCCCGCTCCGCGCTCCACGCTTCTCTCTCGCCGCCAGCAGCTCCCTCTCCCTTGCGGCCGCGCTCCGCTTCCGCTTCTCTCGCCGCAGCAGCCTCCTCTCCCTTGCGGCCCACCTCTCTCCCCGATTCTCCCGCCAGCCAGCAAACCCGCTCGAGCCTTCCTTCCTCTCCCGCCGCTAGCCGCCAGTGATCCCGATTCTCCCGCCTCTTCTCTTCTGTAAGTAACATTTTCATCTTTTTTTCACTGGTCAATTTAGTAAGATAGTTAATATAGTTTAATTTAGTTCGATTAATTAATTTAATTTAGTTAATTAGTTAATCTTGTTCAATTTTATTCACTGTTTCTAATTTTAGTTTAATCTTGTTCAATTTTAGTTCAATTTTATTCACTGTTCAACTTCTATTTAGTTAATTTTAGTTAATCTATGTAATTAATAATTGAGATTAAAATCTTGTTCAATTTTACATATACTCTTATAGAAGAGATGACTAAATAGTAAATAGATGTTAATACTTAATAGATCAAGTTATGTGATATATTTGAATCTTTTATTTACGTATTTGTGCATAGTTGATTATGGATCTAAGCTTGTTATTTATGTTTTTTTTGCAATTTTAAATAATCTTAATGCATATTTTTATGAATTATTATAATTAAATAAATTTAAAAATAGGCAAACGCCTAGGCGCTAGGCCCCGGCTTGAACGTCTAGTCTGCCTAACGTCTTCTGTAGCATTAGGTAGGAATGAAATTAAGGAATAAATACTTAAAAGTTGTGAAGAAGACTCTTGTGCACAGGAGAATAAGAAGCACTGAGTGATTTAAAAATAAAAAAAAACCATAATTTTCTAAAATTAGAAGATTTTTATAAAATAAATAATATTATTTTTTCTTTCCTTTCACATCACTTTCCATTCACTTTCTAATTTTTTTTTAAGAAAGTGAAATAGTTAAAAAGCTGACGTAGAACCTCTTCACTTTCCTTCACTTTCTAAAATGCCAAACAAGAAAAAGAATGGAAAGTGCGGTCACTATCTAATTATTTATTCACTGTCTATTTACTTTCTTGTTGCCAAACACACCATAAGCTTACGAATTGGTCCTGTATTTTTCTCTAGCAATTAGATTTAGATTTACATCTTATTGTAATTATTATCTAATTTCATGGTTTTCATTTGCTTTATTAGCCATTCATCTTTCTACTGACCATAAATGGTCCTTTGAATAGTATTAATTTTACGCGGTCGGGGCGGGCGAAGGCCCAAAGCCTTATCAGCAAATCAAATCAAGTAGCAGGCGGAGCCGAGCTCTGATCGCAAAACCCAGCCTAGAAACCCTCATCTCCCCAAAACAACAGAAAAAGGTGCTACACCTACCAAATCAATGGCGGCCTTGGCGAGCAGATCAATGACAGAGAACACCGTCAGTTTTGTCCGGCGATCTTTCAACCTTATCAGAACCCTAAGCACCTCTGCTCCTCCGTCTTTAGCGGCCGCCTCCTCCGCTGCTGCTGAAGTGGCAGAGGCGAGGAAATCGAAGCGGAGGAAGAAGAACCTTTTCGAAGTGGCACAATTCTTGCCGAACTGGGGGATTGGATTCCAGATGGCCAAGAGTCACTGGAGGGATGTCTCCTACGAGATCACGAAGATCAATCTCTACAAGGTTTTACTCTATCTTTTGGCTTCTTTCATTTGATTTTGTTTCCCCTTTTGAGGAATTTTGATTGGACTTGTTCGATGGCAAAATTAGGATGGACGACATGGCAAGGCTTGGGGGATTCGTCACAAGGCCGGTGAGTGATTTTTTTTTTGTTTATTTCTCCTAATTTCTCATAATTTTCCCTTTATGTTTATACTCAGCAATGTATGTATATGGTATTACTCAAAGAATTTATTAGGATTTAGTTATCCGATTCAAACCTATGGCCCGATTGTATTGAAAGTGGTACTAGTTTTAGATGCATTGCATAGAACTTTACACGGTGATAGCTGATTTCAACTTTATTTGATTGACATTGATTAAGTTTTTAGAAGGAGATAGAAGGGAGTAGACAATTTTGCTTTCCCTTTCTCGTTCTAGAATTAGATATGTTATGCAGAAGATGATGGTTGGTTCGGAGGTGCACAAAGTTCTTGTCTGTCTACACTTAACTAGAACTAGGAAGTATTCATCCAAGTGGAATCAGGGTTATCAGAAAACACTTTATGTGCTTATTAATTGTAAATAGCATCACTAAGTATGACAAGCTTTAATATTCTACCTTGAATTGGCATCGTTGTATAACCTTCTCTTTATAATCTATGGTGTTTAGTTGTATATGATGTGTTGAAGTCTGAGCTACTGGTGTGGAAATGTCTGAGTTTCTACACTGGTGAAGTCCACAGGAATCAACTGGTTTAAGTGGATGAAATGAAGTCTTGCATACATCTCTGCATTGACTCCTACAGAGCACTTCGTCTACCTCTCATGCTGCTTTTCTATGACCTTAACTTGACCTCTTTTAACATATATGATTATATGTCCCTTGAGTACATATGTAGCATCTTTTCCATATCCTTCAAAATTTATCCTGCACAGACCATGATCATGAGCTTGGTGATATATAATTCCGTAACCTGCTGCTCCTACCTTCCTCAATGTATAAACGTTGCTACAGTTTCCTCCCAATTAGTCAACTAAATTGCTATTTTACATCAACAACTAATTCTTCGCCACCTCAATCAATGAGCTCTTCCCTCGAATCCTACTTTATTATGTGTGTGCTTCGCTCAGGCTTCTTGGATTATATAACCCGTGAAAATCATGAATTTGACGCACTCAAACTTAATTATGTTTGGGCTGAAGCGAACGAAAATGAATAATGATCACGGGTTCTAGCCCATGAAAATCGCAAAAATTTTGAAGTACGTATGCTTGATTGCTATTTGGGCGAACAAATGAAAATGGGTAAAAGTTGCTTTAGCCCACGGTAACTGGCTTTGCACTAGTCCAGTATCGGTCGATTATTGTAATACTTACATCACCACCAATGTCACTCACTTGCAGCTGGGAAGATGGGATTGCTCTGGTATCATTTGTAAGAGATCTAGGAGAGCTCATCCTTAAAAGCTAGTTGTCAGAGGGAGAGAACCCATATCTCTTATAAACACAAATTTGACTACTCATTTAATCAATCTGAAACTAAAAGGACCCTATCACAATATAAAGAGTATCTAAATCCAAATCTAAGGAAATAGAACTAATTTACATGCTAAAACCCCTTAAAACTCACATGGTCTGTAGATGGCTCAAATTCCCAATGCTGAAAATCTTGATATTTGATGTATGCGTACTCAATTTGCATTGAGTTGAAATAAACAAAAATGTTAAAAATTGTGGGTTGTGGCT
Organism: Asparagus officinalis; assembly: GCF_001876935.1. Lineage (NCBI taxonomy): Eukaryota > Viridiplantae > Streptophyta > Magnoliopsida > Asparagales > Asparagaceae > Asparagus > Asparagus officinalis. Next base: position 1,409,529 of record NC_033800.1, on the reverse strand, counting down.
CATGAAATCGTGAATTTGAGATACATATACTTAATTGTCATTGGGTCAAAACAAAGAAAAATGACAAATCAAGATATAGTCCATGAAAATCGTGAAATTTTAAAGTACATATACTTAATTTTAATTTTCTCAAAAGAATGTAAATGTACAAAATCCAAACCAACAAAAATGGACAAAAATCATGGGTTAAAAAGCTCATAAAAACCGCGAAATGTTAAAGTACATATCCTTTATTGCCATTGGGTCCAAATGAACGAAATGAATAAAAAGCATGGGTTTAGCCTATGAATTTGCTAATTTTCAAGTACACATTATTAATTGTCATTGTATGAATGAAATTGGACAGAGGTCATGGGTAAGCCTATGAAAATCAAGAATTTCAAAATATGGGTATTTAATTTGTATTGGGTTGAAAGAAATGAAAATGAAAAAAATCGTAGGTTATAGCTCACTAAATCCTAAATTTTGAAATACGCGTACTTAATTGCTATTAGATTGAAATTAAAAAAGGGTCAAAATCATGGATTAAAGTCCATGAAAATCGTGTTTTTTTTGAAGTATACATACTTAACTGACAATTGGTTAAAAGAACGAAAATGGACGAAAAGCATAGGTTGAAATTTAAAATACTCATAATTAATTGTCATGGTTTATAAACCATGAAAACCATAAATTTGAAGTGCACATCATCTATTATTGTTGGGTCGAAGCAAACGAAAATGAACAAAAAACGTGAGTTATAGTTCATGAAAATTGTGAATATTGAAGTTCCCGTACTTAATTGGCATTAGTCAGAATGAAGAAAAATGGACAATAATCAATGAGTTATAATCAATGAAAATCATGAAATTGTGAAATATGCATGCTTAACTTCCATTCGGTCAAGACAAAAAAATGAAAAGAAATTGTGCTTTAGCTCATGGAAAGCATTAATTTCCAAATACACATAATTAATTCATGTTGGATTGAAATAAAAAGAAATGGAAATAAGTGTGGGTTAGCCTAGGAAAATAATGAATTTTTAAGTGCATGTTGTTAATTGCTATTAGATCGAAATGAATGAAAATAAATTAAAATCATGGGCTATAGCTCATGAAATCGTGAATTTTGAAATATACATACTTAATTGCCATTGGTCCAAAACATGCAAAACTGAACAAAAATTATGGGTTCATGAAATGGTGAAATTTTGAATTATGGATACTTAATTGCCATTTGATCAAAATAATTAAAATGAATAAAAAGCATGGGTTATAGCTCATAAAAATTATGAATTTTGTGGTACCTGTAATTAATTGTTATTAGCTTAAAACAAAGGAACATGGACAAAGATCGTAAGTTATAACACAATCGTAAAATTGAAATGCGCATGCTTAATTGCCTTTAGGTCGACACGACTTATAATAAACAAAAATCGTGAGTTATAGCCCATGTAAACTGTGAATTTTGATTTTCTATACTTAGTTGTTATTGGGTCCAAACTAACAAAACTTGACAGTAATCATGGGTCATATCCCATAAAATTTGCGAACTTTAAGTACACATGATTAATTGTCATTGCATCGACACGAACAAAAATGAAAAAAAATCATTGGTGGCCTCTGAAATCGCTACTTTTCAAATATGCATTAATAATTAGCATTGAATTGAAATGAATGAAAACAGACAAAAGTCATGGATTAGCCTATGAAAATCAATAATTATGAAGTACATGTTCTTAATTTATATTGGGTCGAATAGAATGAAAATGAACAAACATCAGAATTTATAGCTCATGAAATCGCAAATTTTGAAATACATCTACTTAATAGCAAGGTTTTAAATATCGGTTATCGGGGATTTATCAGACGACCAAAATCCTTATCGGATAGCGGAAATCGCGATAAGTAAGACCTTTTTATCGGGATTATCGGGATTATCGGCTCATTTTGACTAACATTATATTTTTTTCAAGGCTATGATGCAAGTTTCATTTTCTACAATTGGTTAATGATTCTAAACATGATGATTTACATTTTGGTATGTTTATATTTCATTAAGCATGATTAGATTATATTTTTTAATTGTTATATTATATATACACATCATCCAGTATCAAGGTTTTAAATGTCGGATGTCGGGTTCATGTCGGATGGCTGAAATCCATGTCGGATAGCGGAAATCGGGGATATATCGGGGATAAATAGTATTTATCGGAGTGATATACTGGATGATGTGTATATATAATATAACAATTAAAAAATATAATCTAATCATGCTTAATGAAATATAAACATACCAAAATGTAAATCATCATGTTTAGAATCACTAACAAATTGTAGAAAGCGAAACTTGCATCATAGCCTTGAAAAAAATATAATGTTAGTCAAAATGGGCCGATAATCCCGATAATCCCGATAAAAAAGTCTTACTTATCGGCCGATAAGTACCGATAACGCCGATAAATCGTCGATAAACCTACAAAAATGATAACCGATTAAAAATCCAATTTATCCTAGCGGAGAGCTCCCAAATCCGATAACTCGGCCGATAATATCGATTATCGGCCGATATTTAAAACAGTGCTTAATAGCAATAGGTCAAAAGTAACAAAAATTGATAAAAATCATGAGATTACCATGATAATCATGAAATTTTGAAGTATGCATACTTAATTGTTATTAGTGAGGAGGGCATATGCAATGCACATGCATATTGCTCTTAATATAGTGTAGATTTAGATAAACTATGCATATATTTGTAGAATTGATTTTAATGATTTAGAGAATATTTTAAACTTGTTAGTGTAGCATAGACTTTGTTTCTTTGGGGACATTAAGATAGGAGAGAGAAATTGAGAATCACAAAGTTTATGCATATTTCATTAAGGATATGTTGTCACAATTTCTTATGATTTACTTTCTTTAATAAGTAGCATATGTTTCTTTTCTATCTAAAATTGCTCTATTATGCAATTGATGGATTCTTGCATTTTTTTGTTTATTTGAATCATCAACTATGGTTTGCACTATAAAAGTTCAACTAAAGATGAGTGTAATTGTTAAGAAAAATAAATTTCACAAGAAGATCTAGTAAATTGATCTTAAGTGCTTTTGATTCTTTCTATAATCAAATATTTACTCATTGTATGACTATAAGTGCTGCTTTTGAATATTATTTTGATTGTAAATTGATTTGTTCATTGAGGGACCAAATTGCGAGGCCCGGTTTTAATTTTGAATACCATCAACGAAGTGTTACATGACACATGAAAAAGCAGGCAACTCTTAGCCTCTTTATATAGAGAGTGATTTGGTCTAAAGAACAAAAATAGACAAAACTATGGATTATAGCCAATAAAAATCATGAATTTTAACGTATGCATAGCTAACTGTGATTAAGTTGAAACGAACAAAAAATAAACAATGATTGTGGGTATAGCCCATAAAAGTCATGAATTTTAAGTATGAATATGGATCGAAAAGAACGTAAATGAAAAAAAATTATGAGTTATATAGTCAATGAAAATTGTAAAATTTGAAGTTCTAATGTAATTGCTTTAGGTTGGAACAAACAAATAAAATTGTGAAATTTTAAAGTATACATACTTATTTGCCATTTAAATCAGAAGAATAAAAATAAATAAATAGTATGAGTTGTAGCCCTTAAAAACTACGAATTTTGAAGTGCATATAGTTAAATATTAGGTTGAAACAAACGAAAATGGATGATGATCATGGGTTATAATGCTGGAATAGTAATAATAATTTGCCCTTGAACATCCAATATAAATTATGTAATGATATTGTAATGTTAATAAATTTAATTGTTGCACATAATTTGGGTATTATTTATATAATTGTTATATATATCCTTAGAAGTTATTTTGTTAGATCATGCATTGTGATGGTCACTTGCTTGGAGATATGATCTAACTTAGAAATTTCTTAAATTTGTGCTTAACCTATAACTAGTAAAGGATAACTTTGTTATAACAGGTTATTATGCATGACACCGATAAATGAGATATGGTGGTGGGTCTCAACCATCGAGAATGAAGATTCTCCGGGTGTATGTCATAAGCACGCATTATGATCAAGGTTTTAAATATCGGTTATCGGCAATTTATCGGACGACCAAAATTCTTATCGGATAGCGGAAATCGGGGATAAGAAATTTCTTAAATTTGTGCTTAACCTATAACTAGTAAAGGATAACTTTGTTATAACAGGTTATTATGCATGACACCGATATATGAGATATGGTGGTGGGTCTCAACCATCGAGAATGGAGATTCTCCGGGTGTATGTCATAAGCACGCATTATGATGTGTGTAGCACTAGACCGTATTTGAATTCTCTAGGATGAGTCACCTAAGAGATAGAGAGTTCAAATTGTTACATGGTCCCTTTGACTTGATGATATTATCATTTTCGATTTGATAATTTAGTATGCTTTGATGTGATGGTTAAGCTTGTTTAGCAAGCGCTACACAACCTGAAACATTGGGTTGCTAAATTTCATTTAGGAAAATGATGGATGTCTAGATAGGATCCAGTATGCTCATTATGATGAGTTAATTTATTATTATGCATTCCCATGAAGCTATTAAATTCCTGCCGGCAGGTGTTTTTGAAAAAAAAATTTAAAAATTTATTTTCTTATAAAAAATAAAACATTTTGATGTTTCAAAATAATTTTTATTTATGTTCATGGGAATTGCAAATTTAGGCATGAGCAAATAGGTGAGTTGTCCTGCTTAAAAAAGTTGCCTAAAATAAATGATACTGGAAGGGAGTGAATGTAAGATATTATTTATTAATAATTAATCCCATATTATGGAAGAGCTTTTATGAACAATTGGTCGGATAGGGATTTGATTGTTAAATTAAAATTATTAATTTGATTAATAATTGGTTCTCGATATGGGACCCAATTGGTCTCACTAATGTCATTAGAAGAGGTATACATGCAATACAATTCTATTTCTATCCTTAATTGTTATGGATAAAGTTTTTGAATAAATCTATTTCTATCCTTAATTGTTATGGATAAAGTTTTTGAACAAATCTATTCTATCCTTAATTGTTATGGATAGAGTTCTAGATAATTATGAATTGTTTAAAGTTAAAATCTCTAAGACTAGTGTAATCCTATAAATAGGGTTCATATGTAGCCTTATGAGAGGTTAAGAGAAGAAATTCAAAATCTTATGAAGATAATATGAAGAAATAGATTTTTGAGAACCTATCTCTCAGTATTGCTCCTCTACGGTGACGGGTGGATTTCAATTGGAGGCTTTTTCTCTTGAGGAAGCTATTTCGGATTGATCTCGGGACAGGTTATTGTAGAAATTTGAAAAGCGTTTCAGGTATTCTTCTAATATTTAATTAATTTTGATTAATAGTCATGATATGCTTTTTCCGCTGCGTTGTATGTCATGATTCCAACATATAACATCATAAAAATTATAAATATGATGTACGCATACTTAATTGCTGTTGAGTCGAAATACACAAAAACAGTTATAGCCTATAAAAATTGCCAATTTTGAAGTTTTTGTACTTAATTGGCATTCGTCAGGAAAATGGACACTAACCAATGGGTTATATATCCTATGAAAATCGGAAAAATTTGAAATATGCATATCAAATTGTCATTTGGTCAAAATGAACGTAAAACGGATAAAAATGTGAGTTAGCTCATGTAAGTCGCAAATTTTTAAAATTTTAAGTATTGTATAATTAATTGTCCTTGGATTGAAACAAAAAAATGAAAAAGAATCGTGGGTTTGCTCATAAAAATCATGCATTTTAAAGTTTGCTATTGGGTTAGAATGAAGAACATAAACAAAATTCATGGGTTTCAGCTCAATGAACAAAAATCGCGTGCCATGAAAATCATGAATTTTGGAGTTCACATACTTAATTGACATTGCATCGAAACAAATGAAAATAGATAATAATCATGTGTCATAGCCCACGAAAATCACAAAGTTTTGTAGTTTTCATGCTTATTTGTCATTTGGTCGAAATGAATGAAAATAGACAAAAAATCGTGGATTATGTATTTCATAAAAATTCCTAATTTTAAAGTATGCACAATTAGTTTCAATTGGATCAAAACAAACAAAAATAGGCGCAAATTATAGGTTAGCCTATGAAATCATGAACTGAAGTACATGTACCTAATTGTCATTCAGTTGAAATAACCAAAAAAGAGCTAAAATTGTGGGTTCTAGCTCAAAATAACAAATTTTTAAATACGTGTGCTTAATTTCCATTTGATTGAAAACAACTAAATGAACAAAAACCATAAGTTATTGTCCATAAAAATCTTAAAATTTTGAAGTATGCATACTTAATTAACATTTGGTCAAAAAAATAGGAAATAGATGAAAATCATGAGTTATTATTTATAGAAATTATGAATTTTAAAGTATGTACAATTAATTGCCTTTTGGTGAACCAACCAAAATGGACAAAGGTTGTGGTTAGAATATACAACAATCGTGAATTTTAAGTGCATATACTTAATTGTCATTGGATCGATACGAACGAAAATAAACAAAAGTTGTGGATAATTAATTGCCAATAGATCAAAACAAATAAAAATGCAAAAAAAAAAAAATCGTGAGTCAGCGCCCATGAAAATCAAGAATTTTGAAGTGCGCATACTTAGAAACAAACATAAATGAATTAAAATTGTGAATTAGTCCATGAAAGTTGTGAATTTTTTAAGTACACATGTAATTGTCATTTGTTAAAAGAGCGAAACAGACAATAATCATAGGTTAGCCTATAAAAATTATGAATGCTGAATCAGGCATACTTAATTGCCTTTGAGTCGGATCAACCAAAATGAGCAAAGATCGTGTGTTGTAATCCATAGGGACCATGAAGTTAATTGTCATTCGGTCGAAAAGAATGAAAATGGACAAAAATAGTGTATAAGAACCATTGAATAATCACAAAATTTGAACTATGCATTCTTAATTGATATTGGGTTGAAACTAACGAAAACGAACACTATATTTTGAAATACGCTGCTTGGCTGCCGTTGGGCTGAAACTAATGAAATTAGACAAAATTTTTGAGTTATTGCTCATGAAAATTGAGAATTTTCAAGTATATCCTTAATTAATTGTCATTGGATCAATATAGATGAAACTGAATAACTATCGTGTGTTTAACCCATAAAAATCATGAATTTTGAAGTTGCACTTACTCGCCACTATGTTTAAAGGAAGAAAAATGGACAAAAATCGTAGATTATAGCTCATGGAATAATAAATTTTAAAATGCGTGCACTAAATTTTCATTGAGTTGAAAATAACATAAATGGACAACAAACATGGGTAATACCGTAATAGCACATGAAAATCACGACTTTTAAAGTATGCGTACTACTACTGAATGAAAATAAACGAAAACGGATAAAAATCATGGGTTATAGCACATAAAAATCATGAATTTTAAAGTACGCATAATTAACTGTAATTGGGTGAAAAAAATAAAAATAACGAAAATTATGGGTTATATAGCCCATGAAATTTGCTAATTTTATTGTACGGAGGACCCTTTCCAATTGGCTCACGATGAACGAAAATGGAAAAAATCGAGGGTTATAGCCCATTTAAATTGCTAAATTTAAAGTATGCGTACTTAATTTTCATTAGTTCCAAACTGTATGGGTTAGCCCATGAAAATTAAGAATTTTGAAGTATGCGTACTTAGTTGCCATTGTATCGAAATGAATGAAGATTGACAATAGTCGTGAGTTATAGCTTATGAAATCGTGAATTTTAAAATATGCGTACCTAATTGTCATTGAGTTGTGACAAATGAAAATAGATAAAAACCATAAGCTATCCATGAAAGTTGCGAAATTTTGAAGAACATATTTTTCATTGTCATTAGTTTGAAGCAAAACAAAATGGACAAACAAACATATGTTAGCGCATGAAATTCTAGAGTTTTGAAATATGCGTGCTTAATTTACAAGTTGAAAATGCACAAATCATGGGTTAATCCATCAAAATTACGAATTATGAAGTTCCTCTACTTAATTGGCATTGTCCAGAATGAAGAACGATGTACAAAATTATTGGTTTTATCCCATAAAAATCGTGTATTTTGGTGTACGCATACTTATTTTGCATTGAGTGATATGAATTTAAGCAAATGTAATTTACCAAAATCGAGGGTTATAGCTTAGAAAAATCATAAATTTTTAAGTGTGGATAATGAATTATCATTTTAATGAAATGAGCAAAATGGCAAAAAATATTGTGAACTACATGTGTCATAGTCTGTGAAAATCTAGAATATTGAAGTACACATTTAATTGGTATTAGATTAAAACAAACAAAAATGAACAAAAATTATGGGTTATGGCTCTTGAAAATTGCCAAATTTTAAGTGCCCCCTACCATTGAGTTGAGACCAACAAAAAAGGGAAGAAAATCGTAGGTTATAGTAGCCTATGAAAATCATGAATTTTTGAAGTATGAACACATAATTGCTATTAGGCGAAATGAACGAAAATGAACTAAAAAATTGCATGTTATAGTTTATAAAAATTGTTAATTTTAAAGTATGTATATTTTATTGTCTTTGGGTTATGAAAAGCGATAATCTTAAAGTATGTATATTTTATTGTCATTGGATCGAAAAGCACAAAAAACAAAGTGGACAAAAATCGTTGGTTATATGACCCATGAAAATTATAAATTTTGAATTACGCATATTTATTTGTTATTGAGTCGAATCCAACAAAAATGAACAAAACCAGCGAGTTATATCTTATGATAATTGGGAATTTTGAATTACTCATAATTAATTGACATTGTGCCAAAATAAACAAACATGGTCATATTTATCGCATTGTTTGAAGAACACAAACTTAATAGTTATTAGTAGAAAAAACTTTTAGGCTATCGCCAAAAAAATTCACGAATTTTGAAGAACACATACTAACTATTGGGTCAAAGCGAACAAAAATCGTTGCCAATGAAAATCACAAATTTTAAAATATGCGTAATTAATGACCATTGGGTCAAAACGACTGAAAGTCGCAGAAAAATATTGCTAAGTATACTTGATTGCCAATGCTACATTAAACGCTGGGCGCTCCTAGACGTCGAACTTGGCGCCCAGCGCTTAGACGCCTAGGAGGACGCCTAAGCGGTTTCTGGACGTTTTTTTTTATTTTTTAAATTGTGATATATATATATATATATATATATATATATATATATATACTCGATCAAAGATGCATAAATACAAAAATACCAACACATATAAGTTCATCTCAACAGTGAAAAACTCATTCTCAACTCAATTTATTGTTAACTTATAAGTTACTGTTAAACTTAATCTTATATTTAACTTAAACTTAATATTTAACTTAAATTACTGTTAAAATAACATTAACTTAAACTTAATCTTATATTTAACTTATAACTTAATCTTATATTTAACTCAAATTACTGTTAGTGTTAACTTAATATTAACTTAAACAATTAAACTTAAGTACTGTTAAGTTAATTTTATATTTAACTTATAACTTAATCTTATATTTAACTCAAATTACTGTTAACTTAATATTAACCACTGTTATAAATAACGATAAATAGCCCCGTAATAGCGGCGCTAATAGCGTTAGCGGTCCCTTCTCCCAACGCTATCGCCCGCTACGCTATCGCGCAATAGCGGTGGTATATTGTGAAATGTGTCTGTTCGCAAAAGCGGACAATAGTGTGTCATAACAATAAATAGTGAGCGATTGCATTCGAAATTTGATTTTTGACTGCTATTTAAAAGCGGTTTGATACTTTTTTTTTAAATTAAACTCAACTCTTGACCATTACATTCCACCGTCTCCTGTGTTTTTTAGCATACTTCCACCACCTCTCATAGCCTCTGGCACCTACCTTGATATTTCCTCTCACCCCCTTCACCATGAGCTCCTCTTAGGGTAGTCCTGTCACCGCTAAGCTCTTCTTCTCGAAGACGACGATTTTTTGACTCATCCAGTCATCTTCGGTATTACGTGATGATTACATGTCTATTTCATGTTTAGGATCTTTTTAAATCATCCAATATGTACTTTTAGATTTTTTAGATTTTTCTTTAATTTTTTTTAGTATTTATACATATCTAAATTAGATCGCTATTTGACTTTACGCTTTTTACCGTTATTTTGCCGCAATAGCCCGAAATAGCCTTAGCGATGCCTCACCGCTACGCGACGCTATCCGCTATTGATAACCTTGATATTAACTTAAATTTAAACTTTAAGTACTGTTAAATTATTCTTATATTTAAGAAGTCTGGCCCTTTAGTCATTTACCTTGTTCCAGAGATCGACGCTGACTCCCAAGGGCTTCGACTAAATTTTTGGTTCCGAAGATGAGCTCGGAGATTGAAGACGAGCTCAGAGATGAGAACGAAAGCGAATAGCTTCGACGAGATCGAGGACGAGATCGAAGACGAGCTCAGAGATCGAAGACGAGATCAAAGACGAAAGGCTTCGACGAGATCGAAGACGAGGCTTCGACAGAGGCGACTTCGACGAGGCTTTGATAGTCAACGAGGCCACGGGAGGCTTCGACGAGTTCGAAGAGCTTCGATGAGTAACAGAACTTGAAGGTCGATGGAAATTTTGTGGCGACGTTGGGTGAGTGAGAATTAGGGTTACTATAATTTAGTTTAGTTTGGGTTTTGGGTTTTTCAGCGCCCAGATTGATTTTTTTTCAATTATAGGGCGGGCCGCTTACGCGGGCTGCTTAGCTCTGGGCGGCTGTGTAGGCGCTCCCAGCGCCTAAAGTTGGCCACTCGGGGCTTTTTAAGATGCCTTGGGCACCGCCTCGCCTAGGCGGCCGCCTAAGGCTTTCTTTAAAACACTGTTAATTGCTATTTGATAAAAAATAAAACTAGACAGTAAAATTTGGTTTTGGCCCATAAAAATCATGAAATTTTAAGTATGCATAATTAATTGTCGTTGGGTCGGGACAAACAAAAATCAACAAAAATCGTAGGATATCACATGTAGAAATCGTGAATTTGAAGTACGCATACTTAATTGACTTTGGATAGATTGGAACAAAAACGAATAAAAATAGTGAGTTATAGCTGATGAAAAATCTAGGATTTTGAAGTTCATATAATTAATTGACATTGGGTCGGGACAGATAAAAATGGACAATAGTGACGTATTAGAGCCTATGAACATCGTGAACTTTTGAAGTATGCATGCTTAATTGCCATTGGGTCAAAATAAATGGAAGTTGGCAAAAATTATGGATTATAAGCTTATGAAAATCTTTAATTTTTAACTATGCACATTTGTTTATCACTGGATCGAAACAGTTAAAATAGACTAGAACCATGGGTTAACCATGAAAATCATAAATGATGAAGTATGCATGCTTATTTGTTATTGGATCAAACAAACAAAATTGGACAAAAATCGTGAGTGCTCATGACATCGTGATTTTCAAACATGCACACTTAATTGTCATTAGATTGGGATGAAGGAAAATGGACAAAGATGAGGGGTTATAACCTATAAAAATCATGAATTTAAAGTACATATTTTTAATTGCCTTCGGGTCAAAATGAACAAAAATGAACAAAAATCATGGGTTATAAGTTATAACTCATAAAAACTTTGAAATTTTGAAAGCCCTCTATTTGGTTCACATTGGATTGAAACAAACAAAAAATGAAAAATAATCTGAGTAGCCAATGAAAATCGTAATTTGCATGCTAAATTACCATTGTATTGAAACGAATGAAAATAGGCAAAAATTGTGAGTTATTTCTCATAAAATTGTTAGTTTCTAAGTATGTATAGTAAATTGGCATTGGATAGAAACAAACAAAATTGAAAAATAATCATGGGTTAGTCCTTTAGAGTAATAAGTTTGAAGTGTGTGTATTTAATTGTTGTTATGTTGAAACGAATGAAAATGAATAAAAATTGTGGGTGATAGCTCATTAAATCATAAATTTAGAGATACGTGTACTTAATTTTCATTGGGTTGAAACTAACAAATATGGATAAATATAATGGGTTATTAGTCTATCGAAATCGTGAAATTGTGAAGTACACATAATTAAACCGCATTTGGTCAAAAGAACGAAAATGGAAAAAATATGAATTATAGCCCATAAAAGTCACGAATTTTGAAGCATGCGTAGTTTGTTGTCATTATGATGAGATAAACAAAAATGGACAAAGACCGTGGATTATAACTCATAAAAATCATGAATTTGTAGTACGCGTAGTTAATTGACCTTGGGTTGAAATGAATGAAAATAAACAAAAATCACGAGTTGCAGACTATGAATATCGTGAATTTTGAATTTTGAAGCATGCGTAGTTTGTTGTCATTATGATGAGATAAACAAAAATGGACAAAGACCGTGGATTATAACTCATAAAAATCATGAATTTGTAGTACGTGCAGTTAATTAACCTTGGGTTGAAATGAACGAAAATAAACAAAAATCACGAGTTACAGGCTATGAATATCGTGAATTTTGAAATTATCATTTTCAATTAACCTTGGGTCAAAGCAAGCGAAAATGAACACTAATAATTGGTTATAGCTCATGAAAATCGCAAAATTTAAGATGCACATGCTTAATTGCCATTGGATTGAAGCGAACGAAAATAAAAAAATATTGATTTAGCCCATGAAAATCCCTAATTTTTCATGTAAGCAGATAAATTGCCAATTGATCAAGACTGGAAAATAAAAGGGAAAAAAAATTATGGGTTAAACCCTAGAAAATCATGAATTTTGAATAATGTATATTTAATTTTCATTCGGTTGAAAAGAGCGAAATGAACAAAAATTGTAGGTTATAGCTCATGAGATCGTGAAATTTAAAATACTTGTACTTAATTTCTATTGGATTGTAACAGGTAAAAATGGACAAAAATCATGAATTATAGCTCATAAAAATCAGGAATTTTGAGTATGTGTAATTAATCATCATTGGGTTAGAATGAATGAAAATGGATAAAGATCATGGATTATAACCCATAAAAATCATGAATTTAAAGTACACATGCTTATTTGTCTTTGGGTTGAAATGAACGAAAAAAAAAAAAAAAATAGTGCGTTATAGCCCATAAAAATTTTGAATTTTGAAGATGTCGTACTTAATTGATATTTGGTCGAAACAGGCTAGAATGGAATGTAGTCATTGATTATCGCGCTTGAAAATCGTGAAGTTTCAAAGTATTGTTCTTATTAGCATGGGGTCGAAACAAAGGAAAATGGACAAAAATCACGGGTTATAAGCCTCTAATAATCTCAATGAACAATTAACACTGAGGGTAAATTGGACATCATGCAATTTGCTTTCTCCTTAGGCTCCGTTTGGTACGCCCAATACCAAAGCCACTATGGGGAAGATAACGCTGCGTAAGAAAGGACTACATAAGGGAGAGCTTGGACTTTAGCGTATGAAGGGAAACAGATAATGACCCACTGATGGTATGAGCTTGAGCAAAACCATAGGACCTCGTCAACCTGAGGTTACCTGTTTACTTGTACTTCTTGCTCTCTTTTAATTTTTTCGATCGTGCTTGTTTTAAGTTCTTTGTTCAGAGACTATGGTAATTTATTGTCTCACAAAAGGGTACACAAATTAAAAGGTACTAATGCAGTTGATTAAGGTTGTCAATGCCTGCACAAGCATTATGTTCTTCAAGATAGTACTGGGAGTTCTAGCTTTCTAGTATGTTGCTGAGTTAAATGTTAGCTCTTGCACGTATCCTATATAAATTAGTTAGAATGTTATTGCATTTGTTTTCTCTTGTGGACGACTTCCTTTATATTGTCCCTTTTAGGGAGAGACATTTTGTCTTATTGGTATAACTGTACCGCCCTCAATTTGCTCTCTGATTTGATTATCTTAATCTATCTTAATCTTGGTGCCTTTAGTGTTTTGCATGACATGACCCGCTTGATGTGCTATCGTATAGATTTGATTATCTCTACCTTTCTTTTCCTTCCTCACGAAATTGAATAATTATATCAAAAATATTTTCAAAATGCACAAGGCATTAACATCAGTCGAAGTATTTCGCATAATATATGAATGTGTCTAGTAAGGGTTTTATTTTGTTATGTGTAAATATCTGCGTTCTTAGTTTATTTCTCATTTGCATATGGGAATCAAAATTTACTTAGTTCAGCTGCAATCAATCCTCATATGTTCTCTGTTTGTGCAGGCATAGCAGTGGCGGATGCTCCTGTGAAAATCAGTGGAGTTCACAAACGTGGATGGAAATATATAGCAGATAGCAAGAAAAAAGTAATTGAGACTAGGCCAGCAGAGGAGCCGACTCCAGCGTAGTCTTGTTCCTGCTCATATTTCTTCACTTTTTAATCCCCTTCTCACCTTTTCCCCTCTTCAGCAGCGGTCTTTCTTTCACTGCTTTGTTACGCGAGGGATTTGATTTTTGAATGAGTCAATGTATCAAGAGATGCAGGTGAGATGCAGTCTAATAAAATACACGTCAATGTGAAGATGGACAATGATGGAAATATCAATGAATCCTCCATAATTGTTTTTTATGTTATTTTATTTTTATTATCCAGAAATATCAATATTAGGCGTAGAATGATGAAACTGAAATTGAATTTCAGCATCTGATGCTTATCCAGATACATGTAAGAAGCATAGCAAATTCTAGCAAAGAGTTCGTGCGGTGATTTTGTTTTAAGCATCCTTCCGTTAATTTGTTCCGAGGGGAAAATAACATGCTCAATTAGCCAGGTAAAAATTGTATGTGAATGGGTAATCTGCAATTGTGGAAGTGTGGCTGGCCTGTCAACTTTTGAGCCTCCATTTTGAGACATGACGCGTCCATCACCTGCTCACAGAAAAACACAGTAGCATAATAATGCTTGTCCCTTGTCCAGTCGGTAAATCTGCAGTCAGTTATATCGGCGGTTAGATGGTGGTGTTAAGTATTGATGATGGGTTGTTTTTGTTGGGAATTTAACGCCTAAATCCCCTAATGCAACGGAAACGCGGTATAGAGAACAGTACACCAAGATTTACGAGGTTCGGCAACTGCCTACGTCCTCGGGAGCCACACAGTAAATTTCTTATTAATCCAACAAGAAATTACAATTTTAGGAGCAGATCCCTAAACTGGGATTTCTCAAATAAACACTGTAGCTACAGTGTTAATAATAACAGGGTATGAACCCTTTCAATACCCACTTGAGAATAAATACCCCACAATCAAACTCCTCTTTAATTCTCTCTCTCTCTCTCTCTCTTAATCTCTCTTTTAATCTCCCCTCAAAACACCCCTTTGAGAGCTGGAGAAAAATCGAAATCGCTACTGCGATTTGGGAAAACGCTGCTGCGTTTTAGGGCAGTTCGCCGCCGCCGCCAGAGAGAAAGAATCGGAGGGGAGGGGGGAAGAATCAGCAACCCAAAACCCTAAGCTGGGGGTTTCTTTTATAGGCGGATGAGGAGGAGGAGCTGGCGACAGCCTGTCGCCAGCGGCTACTTGGACGCCAAGTTCG
Organism: Asparagus officinalis; assembly: GCF_001876935.1. Lineage (NCBI taxonomy): Eukaryota > Viridiplantae > Streptophyta > Magnoliopsida > Asparagales > Asparagaceae > Asparagus > Asparagus officinalis. The sequence continues at coordinate 1,393,985 of NC_033800.1, read as the reverse complement.
GACCCCCCCCAAAAACGCAGAGCTCGCCATCGCAACGCAGAGCTCGCCATCGATCCTGTGACGCAGAGTTCGACCATCGACGCAGAGCTCGCCATCGACGCCAGCTTCGAACGAACGCAGAGCTCGAGGCTTCGAGCTTGTCCTGTCGCCTGGACCTCGCCGCCTGTCGCCTGGACCTCGCCGCCGCCATCCTGGAGCTCGTCGGAGCTCCTCCGCCGCCGGAGGTTGGTATCCACCCCCAACCTATCAGTTTTCTTCCTCGATTTTATGTCTGAATCTTTGAGTGGGGTTGATGAATCTGTACAAATAGCAATTCATAAGAGAACATGGTTTTTGGTTTGATGAGTCTACATAAATAGAAACTCACGAGAAGACAGGGTTCGGAGAGGACATGTTTGATTCCCCGTGGTTCCTCTAACGATCAAGTTAACTCATCCACTTGATCAGTG
>NC_033800.1:1306124-1392098 GCF_001876935.1 Asparagus officinalis | reverse complement strand
CAAGCATCAGACACAGCAACCGAGACCAAGCATCAAGCACGAGCACCGACCAAATGAGTGGCAATCAATCATCAGCAAGTTCTGTAGCCACGGCGGGCCTCGGATCTCCACCCCCTCCCCTCCCCCCTCCCTATAGTTCGTTTTCACAGGTTCTAGCCACAAGGCGAGGCCTTCGTTTTTCCAATTCGTTTAACTGAGGAGCTCAATATATATATATATATATATATATATATATTATATCAAAGTAAGGAGAATATAAGAAGAGATTGAGACACAGAAACACGCTCTAGTTATTTACTTTTATTATTATATCAATCTCATCAGAGTCACCGCGTACAACCAACCAAACGACCCGAACTCCTAACAACAGAAAAACAGAGCACGCCAATTACAAACAGAACACTGGAACAGACTCTCAAGACACCCACCAACAAAAAAAAAAAAAAAAAAAAAACCGCCATCCTCGAACTAGAGATCAGTCCCATTAGCACTCCGCATGCTTTGCCCTCACTAAAATCAACCAGAGATCTCGATGGACTTACATCGGCCGCCTTCCTCCGCCGACCTTAGGCACAGTCACGGTCAGCACCCCGTCCTCCATCGCCGCCTTCACCTGATCCACCTTCGCGCCCTCCGGCAGCCCGAACCTCCTCACGAAGCTCCCGCTGCTCCTCTCAAACCTGTGCCACGTGTCAGTCTGTCTCCTCCTCCTCCCTCCTCTCTCCCCACTAATCTTCAGAACCTTCCCGTCCTCGACCTCCAGCTTCACCTCCTCCTTCCTCACCCGGGGAGTCTGCCTTGAACACGTGCGCCTCCCCCGTCTCCTTCCAGTTCCATCCGAGCCCCGGCGAAGGCCGCCACGTCGTTGGCGCGAGGGAAGGACACGGCGCCGTCGCCGAATGGGCTGAACGGGAGGAAGAAGTCGTCGCCGAAGGGATCGAAGATGCCGCTAGGGTTTCGGCCGGGGAATCCGAACCCGAAACCGCCGAAGCTTGGGATCATCGACATCTCGATTGATCGATTGGTCGGTTGCGGAGTCGAAACGAGAGAATATGTCTTGAGAAATTGGAGAGAATATTTCGAGTGCTTTGCTTCCTGATAAGTGAGCGACGAGGAACTGTTGTTTATACTAATTAATAGGGGAGATGGGACGCTGGCCGTTGGTTTCCAGATGATTCTGGAGTTTTCGTGATCGGACGGTGGTGGAGAGTTCTCCAGAAGCTTCTACCTTTTTCCCGGTCCATCACTGTTATATTAATGGGCACAGGAAGTCGTCAGGAGTTGGAAACAATGGCCCAATAGATCCAATTGCGGCCCACCGAATACCGCATTTGCTTATCTGGGTACCATTTTCACTTTAAGAAGACCCAGCTACGATCCATGTTCAACTGTTAAATTTTTTTTTGTGTTATCTGTTATTGAACTAAAGCCCATCGATATATGAGTACGTAATGTGACCACTTTTATCATCTCATTAAAAAGTTTGTTTGTAGAATTGACGATCCCTTGAAACTTCTCTTTCCACTCAGTCAAATTTACTGTACAAAATCATAGACCATGACCCGGGGAATATCAATATGTCAACCTAGGGTGTAATTTGTAATATGTAATTCACTGCAAAATAAATCAGCGGGAAATTGCATCAAGTTCAACTTTTAGCTAGTAGGTAAAGGTGGATACTCGGACAACTTAGCATGTTAGACAAGTAAAAAAAAAAACCTACAGCCCCTTTCAGTTATTACTGACTGAATAAATGGTTATATAAAAAACAACACATAATCGAAGTAGTTAAATATGTATGTGATGAAACACGGAGAAGGGGAAAAAAAATAAAGTAATCATAAAAAGCAATGAAAACACTTGGACTAATGTGATTTCAAAATCCCACTGAACATCATTTTGTTAATAAGAATATCACTGCAATTAAATTTAGACAAATCATACAACGAGATCATACATATCAGCATTCAAAGATCCTCCGCACGTTTAACTCCCCTTCTAATGTCTCATCAACATGCACGTACGTTCCCTGTGGTGCACTGCAGAGGTTGTTGGAGGCAATCCACTAAAGCAAGGCCACGTTGTTGGATTTAATCTAATAAATCTATTTGTTGGCACATATGATTAATCAATGTGTATTGCTATCTTTCAGGATAACCCACTAAAGTGATCAATTAAGTTGGGTTAATGGGTATTTAAATATAATCATGGGGTTATATGTGCAGATACCAGGTTGTAATTGTGATTTATTGAGGGGCTAAATTACAAAAGTACAACATCTATAAATAAGGGGTTATGGTCCCTAACCTAGGGTTACACTCTAATTCTCTACACCCCCATCTAGCTAGAGAAATTCGGATTTAGAGAAACCCTAAGGTTAGAAGATCATCAAAAACCCAAATCAAGATTTCTTCTATGGATTCAGGTATATGCTTCCGCTCTTTTAGATTATTGTTAATCTCTTTGAATTAATCATGGCTATATGGTTTTAGATCTTAAGTTTTGGTTTAGATCTAACACACGTGCCCTAGTCAGTGAGCTACATTTCCTCGTAATTACAGAATAAAATATATATCAAAATGGAGGTTTACTTGATAACTTGGAAGGCCAATTAGTAACGAGATAGTCATCTTCTCCTTCCAAATCCTCTCCCTACTTTAAGTTAAGCCGAGGCAACTCCAAAGACTCCGAAGCTCATACACCAGCGCAGAACGCATGCACGTGACCTAAATCATTCGATCTCTTCCTGACTAATTAACACTTCAGAAAGTACTATTATGTTAATTCGACCATAAAAACTACCAGCCGTTTCACAGTACGATAAAACATTACGAGATCTCAACCATCACCAATTCTAATTAACTAGCTTAGGGAACTTCTCAAAATCAAGAATTAATTGTGGTTCAAAGAGCTGCGAATATCTTCCGCTACACCTCAAACTTTACTATATAACCCATGATGAACGACGATGCAAAAGCAACTGAGCAACTCGATCGACCGACCAGACGCCTCTACTTACAGACCAACACTGAAACAGACCCCGACACCGCAAAAGCAATTAAACGACCAGACTCGACAACAAATAGGACGCGCGACTCTACTTGACTCTACTTACACATCAAGAAAACGGATAACAACCGTGAAAAAAAAAGCACTCAATCATCAGATCGCCGACTAGATCAGCTTCTCTTTTAACCTCCCTCACCAAGATCAACCAGAGATCTCGATGGACCTCACATCCCGCTTCTTGACCACCTCCTTGGGCACGGTCACGGTCAGCACCCCGTCCTCCATCGCAGCCTTCACCTGATCCACCTTCGCGTCCTCCGGCAGCCTGAACCTCCTCGTGAAGCTCCCGCTGCTCCTCTCCAGAAGATGCCACTTGTCAGTCTTCTCCTCCTTGTCCCTCTTCCTCTCCCCGCTGATCTTGAGCACCGTTCCGTCCTCGACCTCGATCTTCAGCTCCTCCTTCTTCAGCCCGGGGAGATCGGCCTTGAACACGTGCGCCTCAGCAGTCTCCTTGCAGTCGACGTGGGGCCCAGCAAAGGCCGAAACCTCGTTGGCGGAAGGAATGAAGGCGGTGCCGATGCCGCTGCCGTTGAATGAAGGGGGGAAGTCGAGGAAGGGATCGAACACGGAGCCGTTACTGCTTCGGCTGGGGATTCCCAATCCGAGACCGACAAAGCTTGGGACCATCGACATCTTGATTGATCGCGTAGCAGAAATGAAAGAACTTCAGAGATTTTGGAATTTAAGGGAAACCTTTTTTTTTTTTTTTGGCGCGATCTGAGAGTGAGAACAGTGGGGGCTATTTATAGAAGAGGAGGTCGATTTGCGGATGGTTCTGGAATCAGACGGTTAGGCGGTTAGGGAGAATCCTCCAGAAGCTTCTGCAATGTTCTAGATCTGGTTGAGGTTGTTACGAGCCCAACTGCCTTATATATTTGTTATTAATATCGGAAGATGGGCTAGCCTTGCTTGCGTTCTGCTGTAGGATGAAGATCGGGGAAAATGCCGAACATTTTATTAATAAGAACCTATTAGGCCCAGTAACAATTAGTTCAGGTAAATTGTGGTGACCTTACTTGCTTAAAAAAAAAAGCTATTAGTTTGTTATTGGCTAAATGCTCATATTGGTATTTTAATTCCACCCCAATTTCTAACAAGATATTTTAAATAGGCAAACCCGCTTTAAGACATTTTAATTGATCCAACTAACCAATAATGCATGGTTTCTCGTCGGCGGGCAAATTTCCAGCGAGGTCTCGTCACGTGCATGGCACATGATGTCTCAAAACTCGTTTTTAGTAGCGGCGACGACAACAATCTCGTCATATTCAGCCGATTCGATGGGGTTAGCGATCTCAGGCGGCGTCATAACCGTTATTTCTCGACGTTATATCTCGACCAAGCTAAATGACGACTTCAACCTCAAGCCTCTTCCGTTGACTAGGGGTGTGCAACGGTCGGTTCGGTTCGGTTTTTACTAAAATTTGAACAACCGAACCGAACCGTCTATAATTCAAAACCAAACCGAACTGTTGCAAGTCGGTTCGGTGCGGTTCGTCGGTTTGTTCGGTTCTAACTTCATCCAACTTTTTATCAAACAAAGAACTGTGTTAAAGAAAAAAAAAGATATCAACAAAGTAGGAGATTATGAAGCATTAAACACTGATATAATGATATTGTTTTTAACCCATAACGATTCAGAAAATGAGTTTAGGGTTTGAGTCTTTGACTCTTTGGGGACGGGTCGGGTAGGGTTTGATATCAGGAGTAGTATTGCACTATATTCGGTCGGTTCGGGTCGGTTCGGGTTGAAAAGTTTTCAAACCGACCCGAACCGCCCTACTCATAAAACCGATTTTTTCGGGTCGGTTCGGGTCGGTTCGGTCGGTTTTTTCGGTTTGGACCGAACCATGCTCAGCCCTAGTCGCCGCTACTAAAAATGAGTTTTGAGACATCACGTGCCATGCACGTGACGAGATCTCGTCGGAAATTTGCCCGCCGACGAGAAAACATGCCTTATTGATTAGTTTGATCAATTTAAATGTCTTAAAGCGGGTTTGCCTATTTAAAATACCTTGTTGAAAATTAGGGTGGAATTAAAATACTAATATAGGTATTTAGCCGTTTGTTATTACACCTATATCTATGCTATATTATAAAAAGCTTAGTGAGGATACCAACAAAAATAAATGAATCACGCACAATCAATTACTGAATTACCCTAACAAGGGCATTTTCGTAATTGTGCGTAGGGATTGCTTTTCAAGGTTGCGCCAGGTAACGTCACATCAGGCCACTGTTCGTGCATTTGGCTTTGTCATTTTTTCATAAAAACCCCTTAGAATGTAATATAAACCCTTTACAATGTAATATTTTGTAAACTTTTTTCAACAGGGTGCATTTTGTAAATGTTGAAATGCATAAATAAAGTAAGATGAACTAAATATAAATTTCCTCCAAATAAAAAATAAATATAAATTTCACAAGTGAAAAATAATATATACATCCTTCTCAATTAAAATTGATAAAAATACCGATGTTCTTAATCCTCTAACCTCTTATCACTTTGTATTAAGTTTTAGAAATTCTCAAACCAATAGAAAAGCAATCTAAGTTCTTCAAAACATGAAACAGATCCAATCTTAAAAATATCGAATAATAAAAAGAATAAGGAATATGATTTACTATCCTTTACAATTTGCAATTATTGTATACAGTTTATTCAAATTATTTTCTTAAATTTATATATTTTTTAACTCAAGTGTAACAACCATATATTTATGTACACGCTAATTAGATGACTCTTTGATGCAAATTCCTTAACTATTTATTATTTTTTATGGTGAAAAAATTACTCTACATAATCCTTTTAGTCTATATTTAGTACAATAAGATGTTAAATTCTGATGATCTAGTAAATTCTTTCTCAGAAGCAAATTTACAAGAGCATTATTATTGAATAAATAAAAACTTCAAGCATGCTAAACCCAATGATAAGATAAGTAAAACTTTAGAGTATTCGAGTAATTTTTTATTAAAAAAAGCAATAAGTTTTCATCTTTATTGCACGTGCATTCACATGTGTCATAATACAAGTGCTAAATAATTGAACACATTTACATCAAAGTATAGTTTCTAGAATGTTGATGTTAATAATCAATTAGTTAAGTAAGAGGTGGTTTAGGTTGTCGGGAGCCCTCTAACTCCTCCAAATGTTTAGTTTTGGAGAGAGCTGCTCCTCCATGCACATATAAGAATTCGTAAGAGGACGGAATTGGGTTCTCCGGTTGTTCCTCCGACGATCAAGTCTGCAAATTGCTTGAGTGCAGAAGAAAATGAACTGTAGAAGTTCTTGAACTTTTGGAGCAGGAAAATTGCTTACCTTTGTGCTAAGAATAGCCCTCTCACTTATAATAATAGTAGAGGGGCGGTTTGGTAACTTTGGCTGAGTATGAGCTGACGGCTGAGTCAGTACTAGCTTTACAGGTGTCGGCTGCCCAGTGGTGAGAGTCACTTCAGCGTTTAATGTGAAGTGACAGGAAATACGTGGTGCCGACATGGTCTGTTGTGTTATAAAGATCTCCAGGGACGAGAAATGATGATTTTAACCAGGCATTTAATGTGATGGCGACCAGCTGTCAGCTAGGGGGACCCAAGGTGTGTCGTCGCCTTTCTACTAGTCGAGTAGAGGGCCGAGAAGTACCGCCTTTGGAGTCGGGAGTCGATCTGGCGAGGAGGTCGACGCATACTGCCTTTTGAGCCAGCTACGCGAGATGTCATCCCATCGAGTCGTCTGAGCTTGGGGACTTTTGGTTATCTCGGAGTGGTGAATTGATTTAATTAGACAATTAACGTGGGACATTTGTCTGCTACTAAATGAAGATTATTATTCAATAATTGAAGTATTATAACATAGCATATTGAAGTTCCTTGAATAATTTGCAGCTTGGTCAAAGCCTTTGTAGCAAATTAACATACACACAAGAGAAAATTGTCATATTTGTCATATTTATTCACTGCATATTAAATCAGCTAAAAAATTGCATCACAGTTAATTGTTAGCTAGTTGGTGTAACAAATTTGCATGCTAGATAATTCAAATAACCCAGGAATTCTTTTCAAATTCATCCAAGCTATATTATCATCAAAAGAATAGATAATTGATTATGCAAGTAAATCTTTGTATTCAAAGTAACTAAAACTTGTAGAAGAAAGCATTGAGGCAGATAATGAACTGCAAATAAATCATTCAATTTGACCCAATCAACTGTGCATTAACAATAAAAATAGAGCTCCCCTGGATGTAGAATATCTCAGTTGAACCTGTTGTGCGCGGCGCGGAAGCCAAACAAACAACCAACTATGATGCTTTGAGAAACCAAACCAACAAACGCCGAGAGAAAGACCAAACAAAACACAAACACCAAAGTTTTACGTGGTTCGGCAATTGCCTACGTCCACGGGGCAAGAAGGGGGAGGGTTTCCACTAATAGAGAAGGAGAGTACAAATTGAGATTACAAATCGCTCAAACGAACCAACTAATCTCACCAACAAATCTCTCAACCTCTCAACCAATAACCCTAACAAATAGCTCAGAAAGATCTCTCTTTTTGTGCTCCAAAATCCCCCAAAACGCTCCTACAAAACCCTCAAATCGTATTGGTATTTATACCAAAACAGAAACCCAAACAGACTGCAAATAGGAACTCTAACTTTCCAAAAAACCCGTCATAAGTCGACTTAACAGTCTGCTTAGAGGCTTAGTAATATCCACGAGTATTCTCAGCCGCATCTTGTTATCCTGCAAATCAATCCCTTTAAGTTCTCCTATAAGCGAGCCACAGTCTCTGGTACACCTCTCGTTCATCGCAGCTAGTCACTACTGGATTTACACCAAAATAAAGTTGAAGAGAAATCCAGAGAAGTTGGGGCACCGACCCCACGAGGAATAATCCAATTGAGCAAGTTTCTTTCAAAGCACCATGGCCCACCATCAAGCACTTTCTCCCTATCTGCATCATAACCGAATCTAAAAAGGAAAGTATTCCTTCCACTATAATATTCCACCTAGAAGGGGGCATCTACAATCCATACCTTCCTAAGGACACGCTCAAGATTATCTCTATTAGCAATCTTTCTACCAAAAACCTTCCCCATGAGACAGTTGTTAAGGGAAAGCGAATCTGTCCAGTCCTTAGTTGATAGAAAAACATGGCCATCTTTGTCGTCTAAGCTGCATTTGGCACAAAGCTCGGCCAGCCCATCATCATCAATTCTCGACATGTTCCAAATTGATTTGATGCCGTTAATATGAGACCGATAGACAGTCTTAAAACGGCGATGCCGTTAATTTGAGTCTGAGAGACGGCTTAAACGGTGATGCCGTTAATTGGAGACCGAAAGGCGGCCTTGAAATAGCAATGCCGTTAATTGAATATGAAATGACGATGTCGTTAAATAAATATGAAACAGTGATACCGTTAATTAATTATGAAACGGTAATGTCGTTCGTGTGAGCCGAGAGACAGCTACCTCGGAGGCCGAGATGTAGGAAACCCCGAAGACTGCCGTGAGGGTTGGGGATGGGACTCAGATCTCGTCAAATAATTCGCTGTAAAACTATCGGAGTGAGACATGAAGGGTCGTGCCTCACAAAGATTGTAGAAACCGGCCAGAGAAAAAAAAATGAAAAGAGAGGGTCTTGCTGATGTAGATCCGTTACGAGGGAGGGGGAGAGAAGCATTACGTGCTTCCAGAGAGGAAAAGAAATGGACTGAGATTTAGGGTTTTCAAAACCCTAGAGAGGAGGCGGCTACAAGAGAGAGTGCCGACTGAAAACTAGGGTTTTCAAAACCCTAAAGAGGGCGGCTACAAGAGAGAGAGCCGACTCTTTAACGAAAATTTTGAAGGACTATTCTCTTATGTTTATTTTCTCAACATTTATGTTCTTTATCAATTTATCATGCCGAGAATACATCCAAGAACATTTCTGATAAAATATGGAAAATCTTGATCATTAGTCCATCAATATTTCTCTGGTTGCCGTCAATTACTGGGCAATGTCAAGGACTTCCTCTTTTGTTTGTTTGTTTATTTATTTATGAGAAGGCCATCACCTAACAAAATATCTTTCTTACATAAAACAAACAGAAGATGCAACTCATACAAACAAGCGAAGTAGAATAAAAAAAAAAACAAACAATTTCCCTTAATTATGCAACAAACTACAGTTCACATTTATTGCTACTATTCCAATTATATCAAGAGAATCACACCGAAGTCACGAACATAAACACACGCATACAAAGAAACTGAAGAAGCGACTATTTGGACTTCCACATCTTATGATAGGACCAAATGTTGAAGGATCATTTTCTGGACTGGATAGTTATGTTAATTGTTTGTGTGCTACCGTTTCCTCCCCTACCACCACCACCTCCTCCTCCTCCTCCGCCTCCTCTTTGATTGACGTTGATGTGCTTTAGTGCATCGACAATCTTGTCATCTCTTTCTTTTAGTTGCTAATAACAATTAACAAGGAAAAAGATCGAGTTAATATATACTTAAAGCATCATGAAAATTTAAGCGCGTGCACACAAAAATTATATCAAAGAAAGATTTTACCGGTGCGATATGGTTATAATACGCATTGGAATCATAGTATAAACAGAAAGGGCCACAACTATTGCCTGGCCTGCAAGACGAGCGTGTACAACTCTGATAACAAATAACATCAAAATTAAGAACACGTCGATTAATTAGAGAGCTAATATAAAGAATTTCCATTGCTAATCATGATATAACTAGCACAATTAGAGAGAGAAAGAGAAAAGGAGCTAATATAAAGAATTTTCATTGCTAATCATGATATAACTAGCACAATTAGAGAGAGAAAGAGAAAAGGCTCACCATTTTTCTTGGTTTCTCAAGAGCTAATGGTCTCGAAATTTACTGAGGATGTGAAGATTAGCGAATAAGGAGCATGTTTATAAGAGGGCTACAAGGTTCAACCAATAATATAGAAGGACTTCTTAAGTCTTTCATACATATTATTCTATTCAAATAGTTATATAATTAGTCTTCAATGCCAATTGCTGGGTAGGACGGAGGTGGATATAGACAATGACTCAAAATGCTTGTCTACCTTTTAGAACAGGTTTTTATTTTATTTTATTTTTATTTTAGGGAGACCACCTAATAAATATGGTGGTCATATAGAAACCATCTATAGTTTTTAATTTGTATTAAAACCATCTAAAAGTATATTTGCTCTTCAATCAACCATCCACGCCTAATTTTTGTTGAGTTTTTGTCCAAATTTCCATTACTACCCTGAATGAGGACATATGTCATCCATGTTTTTCCCAAAAATCATTAAGGGTAGTATGGAAAATTTGGCCAAAAGTCAACAGCATTGTGAGTGGTTGATTGAAGGGAAAACAAACTTTTTAGGTGGTTTTGATATAAATTAAATATTATAGGTGGTTCCTATATAATCACCGTATTTATTAGGTTGTTTCTATAAAAAAAACCTTTAGAATATTTATGGGATAGTAAAATAGTTATGTCTTCTCTGGGTTATGTTGTGACTGATGCTTTGAGAAACCAAACCAACGAACGCCGAGAGAAAGACCAAACAAAACACAAACACCAAGGTTTTACGTGGTTCGGCAAATTGCCTACGTCCACGGGGCAAGAAGGGGGAGGGTTTCCACTAATAGAGAAGGAGAGTACAAATTGAGATTACAAATCGCTCAAACGAACCAACTAATCTCACCAATAAATCTCTCAACCTCTCAACCAATAACCCTAACAAATAGCTCAGAAAGATCTCTCTTTTTGTGCTCCAAAATCCCCCAAAACGCTCCTACAAAACCCTCAAATCGTATTGGTATTTATACCAAAACAGAAACCCAAACAGACTGCAAATAGGAACTCTAACTTTCCAAAAAACCCGTCATAAGTCGACTTAACAGTCTGCATAAGTCGACTTGGCAGAGCGAAAAACAGCAACTGGAGAAGAGATCATAAGTCGACTTATCAGATCTGATAAGTCGACTTGCCAGAGCCCAAAATCAATAATCCAGAGCAGAACGTAAGTCGACTCATGCACAAACATAAGTCGACTTACCATAAGTCGACTTATGCCTGTGCATGAGTCGACTTATGACCAAAAAACTGCTTTTCTAAGTTCTTCTCCACAGAACCAATTTCCGTTTTGCTAGTGGCTCACAGAAAATAGTAAAGTTAGATCGAAAGTAAAATGATTAAAATGAAACCCTTTATCAAAAGTACAAAAGGATGCAATTACCAAAATATGATCTTATTAATAAACAGCATATTGTTTCTGACAATGCTTCCAGTTACATTTTATTTATTGTATTTCCCAAAGTGAATACAAATTTATAAATCAGATTATAAAAGGTGTTCGGTAGATTTCTCATTCGATGTAGAATCATAAGCATGACCAGAGCCCATCAAGAAACTACTCAAGATGGATGCATCATATGTATCGTGATGAAGAGACATTCAATTTTCAAGCATTTTAAATAAAGTTACTAGTACTCTAATGCATGCCATGTGTTGTTATCAAATTGTTAAAGTCATAGAGATATATGTTTTTAAGTGTATTTTCTTGATTAGTTTTTAAATTTTCCAAGTTTGAGGGCATTTTTGTAAATTATTTCTGTTGATGTTAATAATCAAACGAATAATATAATGGGGGTGATGTTGATTAGGGGCCGCTCACTTCTCTGAATATCTGATTTTGAGTTGAGTAGCTTCAACATGCACAAGCAGCGATTCGTGAGAGGACGTAGACTAGTTTCTCCGTGGTTTTTCTGACGATCAAGTCAGTTGATGAATTTGGGTGGAAAAATGATGAACTATGTGAGTTCTGAAGTGTAATGTAGTAAAATTCTCAGATATTGCTTGGAAATAGCTTGGAAAAATCCACTTGGTATTTATAGCACCTCTATTTATAGTGGTGGAAAAATAGTAGAATGGTAATCTCGACCGAGTACAAGATGGCGGCAAACGAGTATGGCATGGCGACTGTATCAGTACCTACTTTATAAGTGTCGATCGACGAGTTGAGGAGAGGTCACCTCAGCATTTAATGTGAAGTGATCGGGGGCATGGCGGTGCCAACATGGTTCGATGAGTCATGAAAACTATCAAGGCTAGAGGCATGATGACGCCTACCAATCATTAAATGTGATGTCAACGAGTCGTCAGCGGGGAAAGCTCAAGGTTGAAGTTGTCCTTTGGCTTGACCGAGAAGTAACACATTTCGAGTCAACCGCGCAAGGTGCCGAATAACTGGTCAAGTGGGCTCGTAGCGAGTCGTTTTCGACAAGAGACCCGACAAGTACCACCCTTCGAGTTGACATCTGCCCTTCGAGTCAACCTAAGGAGATGTCGACTCGGAGAGTCGGCTAAGTCGAGATTCTTGGGGGTTCTGACCGTCGATCTGATTTGAGCGGTGCATGTAAGAGGACACCTGTCCGTTGCTGGTAAATGACCGTACTTTGGCGACTGAAAACACCATAACAATTTCCCAGTGTGAAGGTATTCTCTTTGATTTTGTCAAGTGTGAGGGTGTTTTTTTTTTGTTTTTTTAACTGCAAGGGCTTTTTTAAAATTCTGAATATGTGGCTTATAATCACTAAAAGAGGGGTTTTTTCTTAATTAATTAGCTGTGATCAAGCATCTTTGTACTCTCTCTCGCAACTACGGCCAAAGGCTGATAGAAGTCGGCAAATTAAACAATGTGACTCAGGACCCGTGACTTCAATGAGAATAGGTGATTGATTCAAGTTACCAACGGCCCAAACAAGAAAGCACCAATAGATTAATTGAATCCCATTTTCCAAAACAGGAAACGAACTGAGAAGTAAAAACTAGATCACAGAATCCAACATAAAATTGCATGCAAATTAAGCAGTTTCAGATTACCAGAATCAAATCAATATCCATATCTTCCTGATTCCTCCATGCAAATATGGATGCATAAATAATAAAAAAATTAAATAACCCGGAGTATACCGAGAGCAAAATTGTAATATTGATGGATATTGATATAAGGTTTTAGATAGTTTTCCTCCACTTTCAGAGGTTTGGTTCGTCAAAGCTATAACAGAAAGTGGGGGAGAAAATGAGTTGTCACCGTATTATTGGTTGATGTGAGTAATTTTTAATGTTTTCCTCCACTTTCCTTGTTTAGGTTCTTTTTTTGTGTTTGGTTCATTCTTAAAAGTGGGAGAAAATAGATGAGATGAGATGAGTTGTTATTATATTATTGGATGATGTGACACATACTTAGGAAAATTAATTTCCTTGTTTTTTTGGAGGAAAGTGATGGAAGGAAATTTTAATGAGATGTGATGAGTTGTCACCATATTATTGGATGATGTGAGTAATTTTTAAAGATAATAGAAAATGAAAAAAAGTGGGAAAAAGTGAGTTAGATGAGTTGATTGATGTGACTCATTTCTTGTGTTTTGTTTACTTTTAAAAATATGAAATGAGATGTGATGGAATGAGTTGTCACAATATTATTGGAGGAAAATGGAGAGAGTGAGGAAAAATGGGTTTTAGAAAGTAGGAGAAAGTAAAAAAGTGAAGAAAAGTGGGTTTTGGATTCTGGGGGAAACGAAACAAACAGCCCCTAAAGGCTAGTTATAAGTTGCAGATCAATTTCTAGGTATACTATCTAAAACCGACGCAAATTTAATATGTGACATGCCAGTTTTATTATATATGAATACATCGTCCTATCCATAACCGACGCAAATTTAATAATAAAACTGGCATGTCACATATAATTAACAACCATATTAACTTTTCCCATCATTATACAGCAAATTATTATTAAAAGAACGGATAAAATAATTGAAGCAGTTTCTTTATGTCACTGTGTCACCAACCCCCAGCAGAGGAACACTCGAACTAAAGTTTATTAGGAACACAAAACTGTTTCTCCGAAGCCTTTCACTTTAATTATATTTTATTGCAATTTCTAGAACTGTATAATAGAAAATTACAGATATGTGTTACCTCACGAAAAATTAAAACAAAAATAAAAAAAAGAAAATACAAATAAAAAAATCGGGGTTTATCAACGCACACATCTGACCACCGTTCATCATGGAACAAGAATAAATTAAGAGGCGTTCCTTTCTTCGAGATAATTTAGCTACGGCCCCTCTCCACATACACGAGGTCCGCATTAGTCAGCTATTAACCGGAACTTAAGACGCAACGTGCTTAATTGTAAACAGGGAATTAATACAACTAGGTGGAATGCACGTGCAATGTACGTGGTTAAATATTATAATTGTTGATTTTTAGTTTATGTATTTACTATAACATAGTTGTAAAAAAGTTTATGATTATCATAATATATTAAAAAGTTTCAGATATTTCAATATATAAAATCTTGTTGGTTTCAACACTTTACCTTCCACATAATTAGTGATAAAGTCTTAAAATATTAATGATCTAAGAGCAATTTAATGATTTGGAATTCTATTTGTGAACGTGTGTGCCCGAGACACGTTCTGTGTCTCGCGGGGCCACACCCACGAGCGAGACATGTCCTGTGTCTCGCGGAGTCTTGGCAGTGGGCTTTTGTGAACTACAGTTAGCTTGATCCCAGTGGAGGGTACGTAGGCAGCCGCGGTATAGCGACGCAGCTGGTTTGACCTAGTTTTAGTCTGATTTGGCATTTCAGATCTCTCTGGTGATTTTAGTGTTTGTCCAAAATTTAAGGTTTATCAAATGATGTACGAGGTGGAGAATTGTGAACGTGTGTGTAGGCGTCAAAAAATGCTAATAGATATCCCAGACATAGAGAAAATCACTCGAAGGGACCTCATACTGCTTTAAGAAAATCAAAACAGGTATGAACTGTCTCGCCAGCGAGACAGGCTTTGCTGTCTCGCCAGCGAGACAGTGTTTGCTGTCTCGCCAGCGAGACAGGCTTTGCTGTCTCGCCAGCGAGACAGTATTTGCTGTCTCGCCAGCTGCTGTCTCGCCAGCGAGACAGTCTTTGCTGTCTCGCCAGCGAGACAGTGTTGAAATAGTCAAAACTACATTTGTAACTGCCCTACACGTGTCCATTAACTGCCAAGGGACGTGGGAAACATCATGGGCGAAAATCACGTGGATAACTGCCAAAATAACGGAGTTTGAAACGTGAGAGAACAGTTACAGCGAGAAACTGCCATTTTCCGAGACAGCATTTACTGTCTCGCTGAGCGAGACAGCAAATTTACTGTCTCGCGGGTCGAGACAGCAAACGCTGTCTCGCCCAGCGAGACAGTAAACACTGTCTCGCCGTACTGACTTCTTCAGTTGTTGAGTTTTTGCAGTTACAGACCCTTGAGGCTATAAATAACCCCCGAGGGTCATTTCTGACGAGGATCGAGCATTTGTTAGAGCATTCCAGAGCAGAGAGAGCAGAGATCTAAGTTCTTGGAGCAATCCCTTGACATTCAGGCTTTGACTTGATTTCAAGAAGAACGACTATCTTACTTCGATAAGATATCGTTTCAATTTCTAACTTCGATAACGAAGGAAGAATCAGTAAACCCCTATTCACGATTTGTGATTCGGTGGTCCACGAGCTAAAGCGCTCCCGGCACAGGCAAAGTCCCACGAAAACAAAGATCGATAGACGATTTTTGTGTTTGTTTCTCAAAAGTTGTAATTTTCGTTTTGTTGTGTAGAAAAAGTCTTATAAAAAGATTATTCTTTCGAATTTGTTGTAATCGAACAAAGTTATAATGAATTCCACAGCAGCGACTTTTGAACCAAACAAGCTGGCGACCACAGTGGGAGCCAGCGGTCTCGCTGCCGAGACCGCGGTGTCGCAACCGATCAAGATCATCATCAATGAAGAGATCGAATACGAATTCGATCAGGCGAAGTTTGAGGAGTATTTATCATCCTCATCCGCGAAATCTTCCTCGTCTCGCAAATATAGGAAGATTTCGAAAACTTTCAAGTCTGCAATTCCAACGGAGGCCGCAGACAAAGATTCTGGCTCGATCGTTGTTAAGGAATCTCCTTGCAACGTCCCTGCTCAAAACGACTCTACACCAGTTACGGAGTCGTTGATCAATAGCTCACCGGTGCTGACGAAAAGAGCTCGTCAGAGACAGCGTCAGCGCCGTGCTCGACAATTGGCTAAGGCCATGCAACAAACCGACGGGGTCCATTACTATGCGGACCTAGAGTCGAGGAAACAGAAAGCGGTTCAATTGCCCCAACGGCAAAATAATTGTATTTCTGCAAAACTTACGACGGAGGAGTGGACTCTCGTCAAAAGGGCCCGTTCAACCCTCAAGGAACGGATACAGAGGCGTAAGGCGAAGGCTGCCCAAACTCGCGCTCTTCGTCAACAAGCGCAAGGAACCAAGAAAGAGACAGTGTCTGAAAAGTCACCGAAGAATCGTAAAGTCTGGATGCCAAAGACGCCGCAAGCATCTGTTCCGGGCCCATCTACTGCGTCGTCGGTGAAACCCTGGGTTAGCCCAGATTTGTCTAAGTTTAAAGTGACAATGGCAGATCGCCTCGGTCCTTCGGTTGACGATCGAGGCAAAGCCCCAGTTAAACAACCATCAGATGCTGCAAATAAACCCATAGTGGTTTCATATGCAGGGGGTCGTAAACACCCACCTGTCAGAACCTCACAAGTCCAGAACGAGAGAATACCAGTTCACTCTCGTTTAGGACCTATGAAAACTCCACTCCCGCAAGGGGGTGGATTCAAAAATTCAACTTTGGATCGCTCAGAGGCGACGACCAGTCGTCCTATGTATGTTAACAAAGTTCAGAGGCAAAGGATAGGTTGCTCGAATCACAATAATGACGAGCTGTACTATCAGAAGAAGAATTTAAGAAAGAGGATTGTCCGAGAGAATGAGTCCCATTGCGCTTGCGAGAGACTCATCAAAGCAGTGCTGACAGAATGCGGATGCTCTAAGAATAATTCAACAAGAGTCTCCGTATTTCAAAGATTGTCCAATGAAGCGTCAAAACCCAAAATGAGACGTTTCAACAAGAAAAAATCTGTAATCCAACGAGATGAATTCCCTGAGGTCACTATCAACATGACCAACAAAGGAAAGAAACAGTTAGTTAACCCCGACCCTGATTTCTCTCCGGGAGGGAGAGTTGAGCAGGGTCTTTCTCAAAGGATGGCGCGATTACAAAGAAGAGCCAACCTACGACGAGATTACAAGAGAATGCACGAGGGGTTATCTTCGGACGAAGAATTATCAGACACTTGTTCTGCTGTCGCTTCTGACGACACCACATCCAGTGTTGGACAAGCCAGAGAATCATTTGCAATTACGCCAGATCAATTGGCTCACATGCTGCAGGAAGCGTTGGCTAAACAACGCGAAGAAATTAGAGCTGAGTTCAAAACCGAAATGGAGTTGACTATGCAGCAGATGCGGGATTTGCAGGTTCAGCAACACCAACCGGAATCAAGCCAAAGAGCAGAATCCAGTCGGCGTAATGAAGAGGATGAGACGATATTTGAAGATCCTCCTCCAGATAAAGACAACTCCGGAAGCGATCCGACCAAGTCAGCCACTCAACCTCCACAGATCTATTTGAAGAAAAGCGAGGAAGAGGACAAGAAGATGCACGATCTTGAGAGCAAAGTCAACGCTTTGATGACGGCTCAAGAAGTGAAGAAAACGGGCATCCCATACCCGTACCCGAGGGAGTGGGACCTGATTCCTTATCCCCAGAAATTTAATTTGATTAACTTTACTCCTTTTGATGGCAGGGGTTCACCAACTCAGCACTTGATCTATTTCAAGTCGCATCTCGGCGCAATATCTGGGAACGAAGCCCTGATGGTCCGGTCATTCGTAGGAACCCTTCGCGGGCCTGCCTTCGATTGGTACCGACGCCTTAAGCCTGGGAGTATCACTAGCTGGGCAGACATGGAAGAGTTATTCCTCACCAATTTCTTCGACGACGACACGGAAGTCTCGATCGGCACGTTGTTGGATGAGAAGCAGAAGGATGGGGAATCGGTTGATGTCTTTGTCAAACGATTCCGGGACAAAGCGGTGAACTGCAGAGATCCACTCACTGAGGAATTTATTCTGCAAACATGTCATAATAATCTGTCCTTGGATGTATTAGAAGTGGTGGGGGTTGTTCCCTCTAAAACTTGGAAAGAGATGAAAGTAAGAGGTGAACAAGCTGAACGCTTCCTCAAGAGAAAGAATTTGGAGCGAGGTTTGCCACCAGCTAATAATCAGAATCAAAATCAAAAGCAGAACTTTAACCCTCGAGGCAGAGGAAGAGGGTCTGTAGCCGCTGTGGACGCACATCAGACGTCACAACAGCCACCGCAACAACCGCAACAATCATCCTTCCAGTTGGCGCCAAACCAGAATCAACAGCCTTCGAAGCAGTTTAAGAATTCTGAGCCCAGATTCCCAAAGGAATACTCTTTCAAAGATGATGAAGTTCCGGTCATCTTCAAATACTTGTTAGAGAACAACAAGATCAAGCTTCCACCGGTCACAAACCAAGAAGAAGCAACGAAGATCAATGACCCAAAGTATTGTGCATATCACAGAAGGGTCCACCATCCTACTAAGACATGTTATGTTTTAAAGGATAAAATTCAAACATTGATTGATGTTGGTATTGTGACACCGAAGCCAAAGGAGAAGAAGGTAGGCGCAAACGCGGTCTCTATTAGCTTCGGATCGGTTCCTTTGTCCTGGTTTCAAGCCGAGCCAGTATCAAAGGTCAAGATGCAAACCATCAACGATGACCCTCATGGACAGCGCCAGAAGGGGCTCGTATCTCACACAGCCCCCAACGGCGAAATCCTTTGGGTTCATCCGGATTTGCTTGAAGATGAACAGTGGACGACACCCACATCAAAGAAGAAGTCAAAAGGCAAGGGAAAGGAGAAGTCCTGCTATGGAGCCTCGGCGATTCCCGAGAAGAACGATGAGGATATAGCAGCTTTATCACTTTCTGATGGAGAACAGGAAGTTTTTGCTACAAGAAGTGGAAACGAGTACCATTATAGGTATCCGGAAACCTCAGATCCAAATGCCAAAACTCTTACGGAGCTGGGGGTAGCCATAACTCCACCAGTAGCAGCTGAAAAACCTCAGAAAGTTGTTAAGCAAAAAGAAAAAGAACCTCAACACAGAGAGGTTCAAATTCCGAAGCAGTCTCGTTTTAGTCGACCGATTGGACGAGACAAACCGGAAAGCTCGAACGCACCATATCGTTTCGACGTTATGGCTCAGCTGGCTAATATCCCAGCAAGAATCACATTGTACGAGTTGCTGCGCCTCTCAAAAGAAACCAGAGAAGCTTTACAAGAAGCTTTGGCTGATTCTGAAGTATTCTTAACTCAGGTCAAGCCAGCTCCTGAAGAGCCAGAATCGTCAGTGCAGCATTGCAATCTGGCAGCCACCAAATTTCCTTGCATTGCTTTCACAAAAGAAGACATGCAAGTCAGGAATTCAAAGCATGATAGACCGTTATATTTTACTGGATATATCGGTTCGAGCATGGTTAACCGGATCCAAGTCGATCCGGGTTCCGCTGTTAGTATCATGCCACTTCGTTTGATGTACCACCTCGGAATTCCCGCCAGCAAGTTAGCCTCCACTGGAACGGTTATCTATGGTTTCAACACAAGCGGGTCACGACCGTTGGGAAAAATCCGGGTGAAGTGTCAACTCGGAGATCTGAAGTCTGAAGTCACCTGCTATGTGATCGATGCGGAGACTTCCTATAACTTACTGTTGGGTCGCCCATGGATCCACGGTAATCTTATAGTTCCCTCCACCCTCCATCAGTGTTTGAAATATGTCGACACTAATGAGGAGGTCAAGACGGTGGTCGCGGATAAGCAACCATTCAAGGGGTTAGAAAATTACTTTACTGACTCCCTTCTTTATGGTGCTGAGTCCGAAACTGAACCATCGGCCCATGGCACGGACAGCGGAGAAGAAGCTGATACCGAAGCCGGGCTCGATTATAGTGAAGGTCTTGTACTAAATGACATTGAACCTCTTGTAATCGATCTTGACGGTGATGAATCGTCGGACGAAAGTTGTAACTGGCAGCTTGCCGATGAAATAATAAACCATGATTTAGAGTACTCGCATTGTCTAGATGACGTAATGCAGAAATTGTATGACGACTCTAGTCTACATATGCCACTTCGTTCGTCTTGTACGGCGACGAAACACCTCCAAAGCTCATCTGGAACAACTATGATCCTACCCGCAAAGGCAGGGGGTGAAAAAGAGATAATCTTTGGAAAAGGGGAATCATCCCCCACTCCAGATCATTTCTTAGATAGTAATTCGGATGAAGAAAAACCCGGGCGACACTTCTCTCGGTATAGTTCTCAAGCGAATGATTATATGATGAGTCGAGGCTATGACCTTTCACTTGGTGAAGGCCTTTATTTTGGTCAAGGTATTAGGGTTCCACCCCGTTCTACCTATGTACCAAAAGGAAAACCAGATAATTACTACAGTCGTAATAGAGGTCTGGGTTATGCTTCATCCGAAGACGATTATGGCCAACAGATTATTAACCAATTAATAGACAGGAGTGGACATTCATCCGATACTTCAAATTGGGATTCTGACGTGAGCATTGGTGAAAGATTCAAATCCCTAATGTCGAACATGGCGACGGTTGACCCTTCCACAACAGAAGAAGACGATCAGTTACCTGTTTGGGAAGATCCATGGATGCATTACATGAATATCCAATACGGTGATCGATTTGAGCAAAGAGAACCTCCTACCGAGGATAAAGTGGTTCAAGTTAATATGGGTGACGAAAATAATCCGAAGCCTATATTTATCAGCGGTGATCTCCCGCCAGACGAAAAAGAGGAATTAATTGCCCTCGTTAAAGAGTATATCGACGTTTTCGCATGGAACTACGAAGATATGCCAGGACTCGACCCAAATGTAGCAATGCATACCCTTAACATAAAATCGGATGCTAAACCTGTCAAGCAACAACAAAGACGGTTTCGTCCGCAAATTATGGAGGCAATAGAAGCTGAAGTTAAGAAGCTAATTGACTCGGGTTTTGTCAGAGAGGAACAACATCCTGAATGGTTGGCCAATATTGTTCCAGTCCTCAAAAAGAACGGAAAAATCAGAATCTGTATTGACTTCAGAGATCTGAATACAGCATGCCCCAAGGATGATTTTCCCCTACCGATTACGGACGTCATTATCGACAACACATGCGGGTTTGAGAGAATGTCGTTCATGGATGGATTTTCTGGGTATAATCAGATCAAGATGCATCCGGATGATGAAAAGCATACAGCTTATGGATTTTCTGGGTATAATCAAATCAAGATGCACCCGGATGATGAAAAGCATACGGCATTCAGAACACCCCTGGGTGTGTTTTGTTACACTGTTATGCCATTTGGTTTGAAGAATGCCGGTGCTACATACCAACGAGCAATGACGAAGATCTTTCAAGAGCACCTCCGGAAGACCGTCGAATGCTACGTTGATGACCTGGTCGTTAAGAGTCGTGATAAAAACGACCACATTAACGATCTGAAGACAATGTTCGAGCTTATGAGAACTCATCAGTTAAAGATGAACCCGACTAAATCCTTCCTGGGAATGTCGAGCGGATTCATATCGATCCTGATAAAGTGAAGGCGATACATGAATTACAACCTCCGAGAAATCTTAAAGAACTCAGAGGATTGCAAGGTCGATTGGCATATATCCGTCGGTTTATATCGAACTTGTCCGGAAAATGTCAACCGTTTTCCAAACTCGCAAAGAAAGGCGTGTCGTTCATTTGGGATGAAGCATGTCAGAAGGCATTCAAAGATATTAAGAAATATCTGGTGAATCCACCTATTCTCGTTGCGCCGAAATCAGGCAAACCGTTTTTGATTTATGTCAAAGCGATGAGCCATTCGTTAAGTGCGTTACTTGCACAAGACGACGATAACGGTCACGAACAAGCGGTATATTATCTAAGTCGTACACTGGTAG
This sequence comes from Asparagus officinalis, assembly GCF_001876935.1. NCBI lineage: Eukaryota > Viridiplantae > Streptophyta > Magnoliopsida > Asparagales > Asparagaceae > Asparagus > Asparagus officinalis. The sequence continues at coordinate 1,370,027 of NC_033800.1, read as the reverse complement.
GAGCTGAATCTCGCTATCCAATGATCGAGAAAGAATGTCTTGCCTTGGTGTTCGCAATCCAGAAAATGCGACATTATTTAGTCGGACAGACGATTTATGTCATTTCCAACATAAATCCCGTCCGAGTGTTCATGACCCAACCGGCTTCCATGAATTGGCGTTTGGCCAGATGGGCTTTACTCTTATCGCAATATGACTTGTACTTCAAGCAACAGAAATCTGTTAAAGGACGAGCTATTTGCGATCTTCTGGCGGAGAATCCTACGAAGGATGTAGTCGAATTGTACGACGATCTGCCAGATGAAACTCACGAAGTTAATACCACATCACATCAACAAGTGTGGCAATTGTACTTCGATGGGGCTTCCCGATCAACCAACGTGGCAAGTGCACCCGGATGTTCTAAAATCTCCTCAGGAGTGGGGGTCGTTTTAGTTTCCCCGGAAAAGCACGTCTTGCCTAGAGCATATTCACTGACTGAACCATGCTCTAATAACGTGGCTGAATACAATGCATTAATAATCGGACTTAATTTCGCCAAAGAGCTGGGGGCCAAAGAGCTGGGGGTCGAATACCTTGAGGCTTTTGGAGATTCTCAACTGGTGGTTAATCAAATACGAGGAGAGTATGAAGTCAGAAATCGAGACCTGATTCCATACCACCAGGTGGCCATCGAAATGGCAAGCTCGTTTGAAGAATTTTTCATCGAGTACGTTCCGCGTCTCCAAAATACATACGCGGATGCATTGGCAGCATTGTCAGTATCCTTGGCTCAACCTCCCGAAACAGAGCAATTAATTACAGTGAGGACTCATCAGCTTATTGTTCCAATCTACGATTCGAATGCTAAAGAGGTATACTCAACTGGAGTTGAACCCGAAGTTCGAGATTGGCGTTTTCCTATTATTGACTACGTCTTACATGGTATATTACCTGAAGATGTAAGAGAAAGGGAATCGATTCGGCGAAGAGCGCCGAGATTTTATTACAATGCCACATCGCAAACGTTGTATCGACGAGCTTATGATGGTCTTTTACTTCGTTGTCTATCCAGTAAAGAAGCGGAACAAGCACTCAAAGAGGCACATAATGGGATATGCGGTGCACATCAGCCCGGTCCTAAACTCTGCGACCGACTTAGGAGAATCGGATATTATTGGCCAACTATGGTGAAAGACGCAGTCGATTACGCACGACAATGTGTAGTGTGTCAATTGCATGCAAATTATATGCACATACCCCCTGAATATCTGCATCCTTCGGCGACATCGTGGCCGTTTGAAACTTGGGGAATGGATATAGTAGGTCCTATTTTTCCACCTTCGGTTAAAGGGGACCGTTTCATTCTGGCAATCACCGATTATTTCTCGAAATGGGCAGAAGCAGTTCCACTTAGAGAAGTAAAGACGACCAATGTCATCAAATTTATCAAACACCATATCATATATCGGTACGGTGTGCCAAGGCGAATAGTGCACGACAACGGTCCTCAGTTCGTGAGCAACGCATTCATCAAGTTCTGCGGTAAATTCGGGATTAAAGACGTTTCGTCGACTGCTTATAATCCTACAGCTAACGGATTGGCCGAAGCTTTTAACAAGACTATCATCAAAATCCTGGCAAAATTGGTGAAAACCAATAAGCGAGATTGGGATGACAAACTCGGCGAAGCTCTCTGGGCTTATCGTACGACCGTCCGCACGCCTACCGGAGCCACCCCGTATGCTTTAACGTATGGGTGTGAAGCCGTTCTTCCATTGGAAGTGCAGATTCCTTCTCTCCGTATCGCTCTCGTAACGGGAATGACGACGGAAGAACATCATCAGAAACGTCTCGAGGAATTAGAGATGTTAGATGAGAAACGCTTGGAAGCTCAACAACAAATCGAGTTTTATCAAGCTAGAATTTCTCGGGCTTTCGATAAAAAGGTCCGACGACGAAGCTTTAAAGAAGGAGATCTAGTTCTCGCCGTTCGAAGACCTATGATTCTCACTTCTAAGAAGAAAGGCAAATTTGAACCTAAATGGGAAGGACCGTTTGTGATAGAAACAGTCTATTCGAACGGTGCATATCGCCTGGTTACCCAAGATGGCAACAAATTGATGATGCCAATAAATGGGAAGTTCCTGAAAAAATATTATCCGTAATATATTCAGGATAACCTGTGTAAAGCGGGAAGTTCCTAGAGAATCCTATATAGGATATTTCAGGATAACCCGAGATCAGTTCACTATTTTAAATGAGAAGCTGGTCATTTGAATAATTCATTGTTCTTTTACAACTTTTGTTGAGATGAGATTTAATGATAGTTAATCTTTCCTCAGCAAAACCTTGTAATATAATCATGGAAGATGAGATTTGATGATTTGTAATCTCACGCTATGAAACCCCCATCGGTCGGATTGATCAACGATCATCAGTATGTATCAGTCGACAGATTATTTCGTGTCAAATTCTTATGTTTAAAATCAAAATTTCCCACCGATTAGTTTGTGCAAATCAACAAACTCATTGTTATTTGCACCCTACTCCTATTCCTCACTTGGTCAAACCTTTAAACAGTTAGGACCAAAGCCAAAATCCCCTCTCGATTCGTTCCATGAACGAGAGGTCCACAAATTGAGCGATCAAACCTTCCTACAGTTAGGATCGTCTCAAAATTCCCACTTGGTCAAACCTTACTACAGTTAGGACCACAACCAAAATCTCCTTTCGATTCATTTTTGCGAACGAAAGGTTTACTTTTGAATTGAGTAATCAAACCTTATGACAGTTAGGGTTATTCAAACCAACCTATTTTCTCTAAGTGGAGATTCCACTGTGAGTTTCCTTTTCATCAGGAGATAGAATATAAAATTCTCCCTCTCCGATTCTGGGTTTATCTCTACCAACAAACAAGAGACCAGGAGATAGAATATAAAATTCTTCCTCTCCGATTCTGGGTTCATCTCTACCAACAAACAAGAGACCAGGAGATAGAATATAAAATTCTTCCTCTCCGAGTATGGGTTTATCTCTACCAACAAACAAGAGATTGAGAAATGGAATATACAATTCTTTTTCTCTCCGATTTTGGGTTCGTTGTCCTATATAGGAAATGCAACCTATTCACACTTTGAAATCCATGTTGTTCACACATGGGGGATGTTATCTCTATCCCTTATTAGAGATAAGCCTACATCTAACACATGTAGCCTACATATTCAACAGTGTAGTTCAAAGTCTAAAAGAGTTTAATTCTTTTAGCGCAACGTTATATGTGAAACGGACTTAGATAATTCACATACTAGCCCGATTCAAACGGTAATCGGTAAAGGTATATCAAATCCGTTGATGGCTGAGGATTTGCCAAAAATCCTATAAGTATTATGGTTATTTATTCTAAATAAGAATGAGTAATCATAATAAAAAACCTCAATGAGCAAAAAGATTCAATATAATGAGCAAAAAGGTTCACTATATTGACCAAGAATTTTCAAACAAAGCTACAAACAAAAATATAATGTTCTCCGATTACAAGAGTTTATATTGACTAATTTGATTTTCAAGTTTTGACAGCTCTAACGCATAAGTCTGTTCAAGCTCAGCCGTCAATTTAATTTTGAAAGCTTCTTCATCAACACTTTGAAGCGCGGCGACCTCTTGTTCCTTTTCAGCAATTATTTTATCTTGAAAGTTCAGTTGCTGTAACAGGTCTTCCTCAACATGAATTTCCTGCGTCAACTCAGACTCCAAGACATCAAGAGCATCCTTGGCCATTGCAAGTTCCTCCTCTAAGCGAGCTATTTCCGCTCGACTCGATTTTATATCTCGGCGTAGGTTGACCTTGGCTTGTGTCCTTTTGCCAATATTCACCCTAAGCTGATGACTGTGGGCTCTTAACTGTTGGAGTTCGGAGTTGGCAGATTCTTGAGAATCACGCCACGCTTGCAGCCTGGATTCCATATGAGAAGCGATGTAAAAAGGTACGCCTTTGGTGCGAAGAGTTTGCAGAAGTTCAATATGTTGCCTCAAATCAACCAAATAAGCGGTGACTGAATCGGCTAAGTCGTTATACCCTTCCTCTCTGAACCCTGATATAAAACGCTCAAAAGATTTTTTATAATTCTCAAAATACGATCTTTTGAAGAGAATGCGATCGACCATAGAGTTCAAAAAGGAGATGAAGCCTTGGAGATTAGAGCAGATAACAGACTTGTCCGGATCGTCATCAACCAATAACGCTTGGATTTGAGTTGATAATGATGAAGGAACTGCGAGAAAGTCAAATAAGTCAGTACAGTATATATATATGCATACAAGACAACAAACTAAAGCATACCAAATTCGACGGAAGAACCTTCAGCATGACTTGGTTCGCTCAAGGATGATAATCTGGATTCCTGAACAGTCAAGATTGGTTCAGGAATGGTAGCTGTTGATGCACCCGCTACATCAGGGACTTTTTCAACTAAAGTCTCAGAGGACGGCGGGTCCAAACTAAGAGACTCTTTAAGAGGAGATTCTACAAACAGGAGGATTACAATGAGCATAATGATAATCCGAGCTTGAAACAAACGATAAATGAAACTCACCAATTCTAGTCACAACATCGGCCGATGTACCAACTTCTTCAGTTGGTCTCGCTTTTGTTGCAACTGGACTAATCTGGGGAGTGACAGTGACTTCTATCATCATGGGGTCCATAGGAGTAGAAGGTTGAGGTTCAAGAACTGATGATTGCAAATCAACCTCAGTTCCTGCCCATGGCACGAGTTCACTACCCTCCGGTTGTTCAGATGTTTCGGTGATGATAGTAGTATCAGTTCCAGTAACTGGTCCTATAATTCAAATACTTATATGGTTAATCAAGTTAAAATATATATGTATGCATATATGGAGTTTACAGAATAAAGGTCTTACTTTCAGAAGGACCTGCTTCTGTTGAACCGACTCCAACACTGGATTCCGTGGCTGCACCAGGAGTTTTCCCCGATAATAAGTCGGAGATATACTCATGGTCGCCTTCAGAGAGATTGAAATCGAGGTGATGTTCATTGAATTCCTCGACCTCTGTTGTATGCGTGGTCTCTCCTCCAACAGATTCGTGCATTGTGACATCTACAAAATGTGTTGAGTCGTAAATGACACATAAATTTAGACGAATTTGCTCAAAAAGACAATTAATTTTACCTTCGTTGGTCGGGGCTGATTCGAGAGCTCCACTACTGGTACCTGCTTCTTTTAATTTGACTAAAAGGAGAGAAAGCGCACAGGTCATTAGAGGAGGCACACGGTCCGACTCATTCATTTCTCGGATTTCTCTTCCGAGAGGAGAAAGATCAGTACCTGTGTCCGCAGCTGATGGATCAACGTCAGGAGTGGGTGGAACATCAGCCGATCCTTCCTTCAGAGCATCATGCATTTGTTGGACGAAGCTTGTTTCCTCAATTTCCATACCTCCGGGAGAAGCAGCATCAGCTGGCAATTCTCCTTCCTCTCGACTCCCTGCAGAAGTTGAACATGAAATAAGTTTGAACATCAAAAAAGTGTAAAAGCTATAAAAACAAATCGCTACCTTGTTCATCAGAAGAAACACTACGACCGGATGTCTCTTCTACAGCAGGAAGATGAACGCGCGGTTTAGAAACAGCTTTCTTCTGTTTCTTCAGAGGGCGTGCACCAGAACCTTCATGACGATGTTTGGTGCGTAACTCAGCTCGGGGAGAAACTTGAGTTTGAGCTTGAGTAGAAGTTCGAGATATTTGCCGACGAATGAGAGGCACCATATCCTCTTCATCCTCTTCGTCGCAACTAAGAACTTCTACCGTCATCCGGTTAGGATGTTCCATGACGACTCTTTCCTTACGTTTCTTTGGAGCAGCTTGTGGTTGGGTCGGAGCGACAGAAGGCCTTACAAGTCCTCTATCAAAGAATGAATCGGGAAGGCCAGATACTTCCTCAGAACTTGATTCATTCTCGTCTTCCCCTTCTGAAGTTTCGGTTGCTTCACTATCAAACTCCTCTTCACTATCAACTGGGAGAGCCGGTTCCTTTCCTTTCCTTGATGATTCAGCAGCCTCTTTTCCTCGAGGCGACATCACAGCTTCACGAGGCGGTTCTGTTGCTTGTCGTGGAGCTATTTCCTCCTCTGAGTCTGATATCCTCCTACGTCGAGTGGCAATATTGGTGGCTATCAGCCATTTGCAAAAGAGGAAAGTCATCCGTAGAGGCGGCGTCTCTAAGGGGAGATCAAATTCAACATTGGTGCAGCCGGCAATGCTCCAAAACCAAGCTCTCGCCCCGTCGATAAGTCCACCTCGAAAGCTGAGGTGACGATTCGGGTTGCCGATGTATATCTGATCATACCCGAACTGACGGGCGAATCGACATGGAAGATAGGGTTCGATGTGGCAAACATCCCTTATCCTGAACAACAGATATCCAGGTCGAATATTCATCAACCATCTGAAGCACCCGACATCCAAGATGGTACGATTCTGCCTTGGGTCTTCAGCATCCACTAAGGTAGTGTTGTAAGTACCGGAGAACTGAGGGAAGCAAGGAAAAAATTCCCAACATTTGTGAATTTTAAACTGCCTCGTTATGTCCGGCTCTCGATGTTTGCTCCATTTGCAATTCTCGAGATTTTGCAACAGAGGGACACTGAGATCTACCGTATCAGGAGCCTCCATTAAATCTGGTCGATGAAGTACCAACCAGGCCATTAAGTAAGTATAGGGCAGCTCCAGCTTCGGAACGGACAGGCTGGCGGAAGGTTTCTTTTTCTCCTGGGTAAATGCGGAGATTAGTTGCCGCAATCCACTATGAATATCGGCCACCATAGCGGGAAGCAAAGATAATTTGCGACCTGTAGCCAGCTGGACGGCCGGATACAACACTTCCATTGGCATCGCATCTGCGGATTGATGGGGAACTACACATCTCTTTAACCATAAGGCTAGAAAACCCGCCAGCAGAGCAGTAGGGCTAATCGGAACACCAGCTTGCCACAGATAAGAGCGGAACTTAGTGCCGTGCAAAAATCCATCTTCTGAGCGCGAAGTATAAGAATGCGCGTTGGTTTTCTCTAACAAACGGTTAATTTCATCCGTACTCAAGGGAGACAATCCGCACACATCTGCCGAACGGACATCCAGATTCTTGAAGAGATAATCAGCGAATTGTTTTAAACTGACTTGAGGAGACTTCTTTCTGGCTTTGGGCTCCATCTCGGCCATGGCTATATGATAATGACAGGTCAATTCCCATAGAGTGTCATAGGTCGCAGTCGAGCTATCTTTCATCTTAATCAGCTGATTGGTGGTCGGAAAGAACTCTTGATATGGGACATCGCCCATAGGCAAAGCAGACACTTGCATCATTTCATGCAGTGGTAGTCCAAGTTCCCCGTTCTTGGTAAAGAATGTATTGGTGTCCGGGTTGTAGATCTCGAACAAACAAAGGAAATGACTTACACTGCTCTGCAAGCCATGCATGGTGGCACGAATCGGGACATCCAACCCTAATCCTGCTAATTCTCGCCCAAAACGTTTCAACACATATTGGGTCATCCTGGTCCACCACCACTTGTTCCCAGAATAATGGACCCATCCATAACACCTGAAAGTCTCTCTGGGCAATCTTTTTCCTGCTGCCGCTAACCGGTTCTTCACAGTGTTGGCTTGCACTATCTTTTCGTTCTGAGGAATATTGTCTTGTCCTAAGACACCCGGATGAAGTCCTCTCACATGAGCTCTTTCACTGGAACCTGGAGTTGCTTCCTTTCCAATGAAACCACAATGAATGTGCTCGTGGTTTTCGGTTAATTTCCAGAACATCTCTCGTCCAACTGATAGGTTCCTGAACATTAACAGTGAATGATCCCGAGGGATAAAAGGCAGATATAAGAATGATGATCCACTCTGGTGCAACCATTGCGCAGGCTGGCAGAAAGCAATCTTCGGATCTTTTACCGAGTCACCAAATAAGAAATCTGGCTTCCTTATGCATTGATTCGAGTCTTGCTCCGAGATCAAGGGCGCATCTGTGATTAATCGTCGTAGAACACGACAACTACCTCGCTGGATTAATTCACTATCACTTCCGTTATAATCAGATTTAAACTGGGGAGAGAATTCAATTAACGGGATCCCCTCGTAATAAGAGTGGGTCACGCTACTCCGGCCAGTAATCACATCAGCAGTAAATGTGGTAGAAGGAAATCGGACTGATAAAAGAGGCATACACATAAATGGTGTAAGTGTCATCCTAAAATTTTAGAGAAAAACGGTATATCTCATTCTATAAGATATAGTCGTTATCTCATAACAGGTGTGACGATTTTCTATCCACCATATGTATAAAGGAGGTATGCGGGCATTATAACGGCATACCAAAACCTTTCAATACATATGGGATGATGTAAAATCGCCCCTGTGTATTATGAAGTGTGTTTTGTCAAAGCAAAACAAACACTTTTAAGCGTCGATCCCCTCAAAGGAGGATACCGGCTCTTCTCGAAGGTACCTCAAAGGATACAAACGAGGATCTGCAAGCAAATACAGGTGCATATATATATGGAATGGACGAAATACAATATTTAAATTCGTGAAAAGGTGAAAGAAATATACCTCCACGTGAGATCGCAGCAGGGGCAGCCTCCTCAGGGCTCTGAACAGTCGGTCGGATTCCCTTCCCTCGAGCTCTACGTGGCGACATGATGAGTATGTGATCTACATTGAAATCCAAGAGGAAGGTTAAGATTTTGAACATGAAATCGACAAAAAAATAGGACAAATACAACTGAAATGCTGCATGCACAGTCACAGGTTGCCAAAAGTCAAGATTTTGAAGAAAAGAGGGGAAACAGACCTTTCAAATCCAAATGAAATCTCTTCAAATCGAAGCACCACCAAAGTCAGAAACGAAGAGAAGAAGAAGAGGTGAAGAACTGGTCGAAAATCGCTCGAAAATCGCCCAAGAATCGCCTGAAAATCGCAAAAAAGTCGACGTGAAAAAACCCTAAAACCCTAAGTCCCGACTTTTATAGCCTCTGCCTCGCTGAGCGAGACAGAAAACTCTGTCTCGCCGAGCGAGACAGTAAACTTTTCTGTTTTGCACTATGGAACAGTGGAATACTCCAATGGGTACACGAGTCTAAACTGTATTCCCACCCTCAACAGGAAGTTTCTGGAGAATATTAATCTGAATATTCTTAAGGATAACCTGAGGAATTCTCAATGGATATACCAATTCAATGGTAAACGCTGAATTCACAAGAGCAAGTATCAACTTCAATTCAAGATCTCGACAACGGTCAAGCGATAAACGCGACGCCGGGAGAACGTTAGCTATTCTACGAAGAACTGGATAGACTAACAGCAGAAGAGGTTAAACATTGAAGCCATTTACAAGTCCTTTCATACGATCTATTCAGCCAAGCATTGAAGGGATCGTAAGTAAAATCTATCTTATCCAAAGTATCCCATGCTCCTCTATAAAAGAATGAGTCTGGAATACTTTGGAGGGGGTATCTGTAGGCGTCAAAAAATGCTAATAGATATCCCAAGCATAGAGAAGATCACTCAAAAATTCACAAGAAAGGATTTCATACTGTTTTGGAAAAATCAAAACAAGTATGAACTGTCTCGCCAGCGAGACAGTCTTTGCTGTCTCGCCAGCGAGACAGTGTTGAAATAGTCAAAACTACATTTGTAACTGCCCTACACGTGTCCATTAACTGCCAAGGGACGTGGGAAACATCATGGGCGAAAATCACGTGGATAACTGCCAAAATAACGGAGTTTGAAACGTGAGAGAACAGTTACAGCGAGAAACTGCCATTTTCCGAGACAGCATTTACTGTCTCGCTGAGCGAGACAGCAAATTTACTGTCTCGCGGGTCGAGACAGCAAACGCTGTCTCGCCCAGCGAGACAGTAAACACTGTCTCGCCGTACTGACTTCTTCGATTGTTAAGTTTTTGCAGTTACTGACCCTTGAGGCTATAAATACCCCCCTAGGGTCACTTCTGACGAGGATCGAGCATTTGTTAGAGCATTCCAGAGCAGAGAGAGCAGAGATTTGAGTTCTTTTCTTGCAACGCCTTGAAATTAAGCTTCGACTTGATTTTAAGAAGAACGACTATCTTACTTCGATAAGATATCGTTTCAATTTCTACTTCGATAACGAAGTTAGAATCATAAGCCCCCTCTTCACGATCTGTGAATCGGCGGTCCACGAACCAAAGCGTTCCCGGCACAGGCAAAGTCCCACGAAAACGAGAATTGATAGACGATTTTCGTGTTTGTTTCTCAAGAGTTGTAATTTTTGTTTTGTTGTGTAGAAAAAGTCTTATAAAAAGATTATTCTTTCGAATTTGTTGTAATCGGGCCGAGACAGCAAACACTGTCTCGCCCAGCGAGACAGTAAACACTGTCTCGCCGTACTAATTTCTGCAGTTGTTGAGTTTTTGCAGTTACAGACCCCTGAGGCTATAAATAACCCCCGAGGGTCATTTCTGACGAGGATCGAGCATTTGTTAGAGCATTCCAGAGCAGAGAGAGCAGAGATCTAAGTTCTTGGAGCCATCCCTTGACATTCAGGCTTTGACTTGATTTCAAGAAGAACGACTATCTTACTTCGATAAGATATCGTTTCAATTTCTAACTTCGATAACGAAGGAAGAATCAGTAAACCCCTCTTCACGATTTGTGATTCGGTGGTCCACGAGCTAACGCGCTCCCGGCACAGGTAAAGAACCCACGAAAGCAGTGATCCAAACAACGATCCTGCGTTTATTTTCTCAAGAGTTATAGTTTTCTTTTTGTTGTGTAAAAGAGTCTTATAAAAAGGCTGTTTTCTTTGAATTTATTGTAATCAACCGAAGATATAATGAATTCGACAACAAATTTAACTTTTGCTGAAAACAGTGTGTGCCCGAGACACGTTCTGTGTCTCGCAGGGGCCACACCCACGAGCGAGACACGTCCTGTGTCTCGCGGAGTCTTGGCAGTGGGCTTTAGTGAACTACGGTTAGCTTGATCCCAATGGAGGGTACGTAAGCAGCCTCAGTATAGTGGCGCAGCTGGTTTAACCTAATTTGGCATCTCAGATCTCTCTGGTGATTCGCGGTGTTCTTCTGGTGTTCATCTAAAATTTAAGGTTTATCAAATGATACGATGTGGAGAATTGTGAACGTGTGTACCTGAGACACGTTTTGTGTCTCGCGGGGGCCACACCCACGAGCGAGACACGTCCTGTGTCTCGCGGAGTCTTGGCAGTGGGCTTTAGTGAACTACGGTTAGCTTGATCCCAATGGAGGGTACGTAAGCAGCCTCAGTATAGTGGCGCAGCTGGTTTAACCTAATTTGGCATCTCAGATCTCTCTGGTGATTCGCGGTGTTCTTCTGGTGTTCATCTAAAATTTAAGGTTTATCAAATGATACGATGTGGAGAATTGTGAACGTGTGTACCTGAGACACGTTTTGTGTCTCGCGGGGGCCACACCCACGAGCGAGACACGTCCTGTGTCCAGAGTCTTGGCAGGGGGCTTTTGTGAGGCCCAGTTTTGGTTTTTTGGCCTGGTTTTTTCTCCTATAAATAGGAAGAGATGTTCCTAAGGTTTGTGCGAGAAACGCCAGAGGGTTTTTCGGCTGCAAAGGAGGAAATAGAGGGTTTTGACGACTACAAAAGATAGAGTTTTTCAGATCTAAAAAGGTGATATCTTGAGGAGAGAAAAAAAGAAAGCATGGAGAGATTTTACAAGAGAGAGGTCAATTTTTTTTGGATAAAAATTAAATCTTCTTCTTTTGAGACGAGCATGTGGATTGTACAAGTCATCGGTGTTCTCCTTTTAGTGGAATCTCCCCTTCCCCTTTTCCTGTGGACGTAGGCAAGTTTGTCGAATCACGTAAATCTCATGTCTTTACTGTTTTCTGGGTGTTGACTATTGCTTGTAGGTTCCCTCGACATGTCAGTCCTAGAACTGATGAGACGAAGAGTGTATATTTTACTTTGTTGAGATATTTCACTTTCTGCTCTTGTTTTCTTAGTGAAACGAAAATATAGAGGTTGACTTGAGCTTTTGTGATAATAAAAGTCAGGTCTTTCTCTCGGTTGATATCGCTTCCGCAGCGTGAAGGCGTGACTCTTCGTCCAACACTACTTTTAAAATATTAATGATGTAAGAACCAATATCTAAAAGACTATTATTATTAATATTAAAATAAATCTTGAATTCATCAACATAAAATAGTAAATTTTATCTGGTCATAGAGGATTTTATTTAATTATAAAGAAATTACTCGCACCTACTGTCTAGTTCCACTTTCTATTATCTAGGGACCGAGTATTATAGACATTCAAAAAATTTTCTCTAGAATTTTCAAAGTTAGAATGTGAAAATTTAATCAAGAAAGAAAATGTAAATTATGTGATCAATTCCAAAATCTAATATTATAATCTTCCTACATCTTCTCAACGAATTAATTAATTTGTCAAAACTATTACTCTCTAAATTCAGAAAACTATAAAATATAATCTGAGAATGATTTAAACATATTTTACACACATATGGATTGTATTTTAACAAAATAATTTAGATCTATCCAATATTGAATAATATCCAAAAATTTAGGTTAAAGAGTTAATAGAATCTAATAACACTCATGTCCAAACTATATGCTTCATAAATGTGAGACATATAAAATGAACAACTTAATTTATTTTATAAATAATACATTACAAATCATAAAAGAGATAAGGAGAACTATAAGGATCACATAGCCATCCCAAATAAAGATTAAATTTCTCACTGCGAATTTTGTAGCAAAAGATTTTCAGAGATACTGATAGACTCGCTATAAAATCCACTCTTATAAGATTAATATCGCATATATCTTAAATTGTGCTTTGTTTAAGGGTTAATTTTAGAAAACTTTTCCTCAACTATGGGGCCCCTCATCAACTATTTGAAATGAGTAAATCTTTGTTCGTCAAATTTGGGTGTTATAGCTAATCTATCTTAACTTCAAATTTTTGATTTAACCCTATGAACTTTTCTCAATTAACCCCTCAAAACTAATATCGTTGAGTCAAATTCATTATGTGATATGTACTTGACTTGGAAAGATCAAAATATCCCTCAACCATAAAAGAATTAGCTTGGTTTTTGCTAGATAAAAAAATGAAGATTTAGAGGTACGTAAAAAGAACTATAAATTGGTCATAATCCTTTTATTATCGGTTGAGAGTTTCTTTTTAACTAAATGGCTTTCTTCAATAGGGCATTTTGACAAAATAACATATTAAAGTGTTTTACATTAAGGGGGGTTATTAAGAGATGTGTAAAAGACCAGAAGAGTTTTCATAAGACACGCTAAGTCGAAGGGTATATTTTAGAATCGCACCAAAGTTGAGAGAGGTTATCTACAACACTTCTATAGTTAGGAAACTCTGTCAAATTAAATTAGTTGAGTGGTTTTTGAGACATTTCCTATATTGAGAGAGTTTTCAAAAAATTAACTATTCTTTTAAATTTAGCCTATTTACATATTTATCCCTCAAATGTTTTATAATTCAATATTAGTCCCTAAATTATAATCACCAAATTTTTAAGGAACTAATGTAGAATTATTGGAGATTTAAAATCAAGGAATGATATCTAAATTACCTTTAAATATTGCTCTTATAGGCAATATATGAAATATTGGCTAATATATCGCTATATCGACTGATACAAAAGGTTAAATACTTTATCTTGATAATATTTATGGTTTTATATTGTTTTCTTTTACTTGGGAATTTTTTCTCTCATATATCGATAATTATCAAAAATATTGGCTGGTATAACAAATCGAGTCATTTTAAAAAATAATTAATATGATCCCTTTGATAATGTATTGACATGCAATTGTGTATTAATAAATAATATTAATATGAGAGTGTAATGTTAATACATTATTAATTGCAATGGACTATTATAGTCCTTTGTATTGACATGCAATACATTATTAATTGTGTTGACATGCAATGGAAGTCATTAGAATATTACATGTCAATACAATGAGAGTGTAATGTTAATACGATGAATATTACAATGTTAATAAAATCGAGTCATTGGAAGTTTTACAATAATTGCATGTCAATACATTATTAATTGTGTATTAATATTAACAGAAAGAGTAGAAAAATAATTAATAGAAAGAGTACACATTACTAATAATTAATATGAGAGTTTTACAATAACATTAGAAGTTTTAGGGACCAAGTTAGACAAACTTGAAGTGATGTATAATATGATTAATTAACAATAATAATTAATTTAGTTTAGTTAGGATTAAAATATAATATTTAAAAAAATAGGGGTAATATAGTCCATAGAAAGTTTTTTCTACAACTTTCTCTTGTAAAGGGAGTATAATTCTAAGTGAAGTATATAATTTCATTTATAATTCAAAATCTCGAGACTTATTCAAAATATGATGCTAAAATTTTTCCACATCTTCTGTACTATATAAATATAAGCTAAGCCTCTGTCATCATATTATGCGATGAACATTATTTATCAAAGGAACTACATACTATTGCTTGTGGTTAACAAATGCTTCAAGTCTTTATAGGCTTAATGAAACTTAAATACCTTATAGGTTACAAAAGTTATACTTATATACCTCCACTTATATCTTAATGCACTTAAATATCCTAATGTTTTCTAAAATTACATGTTTGTACTTATATACGCAAGTTTATAATTTTCCTATGTGAGTGCCATGGTATAGTTTTATGACAATTCTATATTTTCTACTCCTTCCAAAATAATTTATTAACTTGCAGTTGTCTATTAATATAGTATTGTGCATTATTAATAATTAATATGAGAGTTTTACAATAACATTGGAAGTTTTAGGGCCAAGATAGACAAAATTGAAGTGGCATGTAATATGATTAATTTATAATGATAATTAATTCAGTTAATTTATGATTAGAATATAATATAAAAAAAGAATAGAGACAATATAGTCCATGAAAAGTTTTTTAACAACCCCCACTTTTAAAGGGAGTATGATTAAAGTAAACAGAGGGTTAATCAGCGTTACCTCCACATTTAATTACTTAGTTAATTGATTCTCTGCTTACAAGCATTTTTGCAACGATTACCAAAACACTGACGGAAGCAGGCGCTATCAGCTGTCAGTTAACCTCAGTTAAATCTCAGATAACGGCACCTCAACACATTTCACCGTCAGTTAAACAATTTCATACTTGCGTGCAGCTAAATAATTACGGGAACTTCTAAACTTGTTCTCCCGGTTTAGATCCAAATTTCAATAGCAAAAGACAGGAAATTGATTTCTAGGCCTCGCATTTTATTACATCCATTGATCAATGAGTCACCGCAGAAGCAAAGCAAATGACCAACTCGACGAAAACAGAGGACCCGACGATTCAAAAGACAGCGAACAGACTCGAACAGGGCAATAACAAATGACCAACTCAGCAGAAGAATCAGGATGACTCTATCTACAGACCACCACAGTAACGGACGCAGCGCCCCCCCCCCCCCCCCCCCCCCCCCCAACAACTACTACGAAGAAACAGAAAAAGTTTACTCAACGCATATCACACCCCCAGCCAGCCAGATCCCATCCTACCCTCCCTCACCGGAGATCAACCAGAGATGCTCGATGGACTTCACATCCTTCTTCTTCTCCACAACCTTAGGCCACGGTCGCGTCAGAAGCTCGTCTCCATCGCAGCCTTCAACCTGATCCACCTTCGCGTTTCTCCGGGCAGCCTGAACCTGCCTCGTTGAACCTCCCGCTGCTCTCTCCAGACGATGCCACATGTCAGTCTTCTCCTCCTCCTCCCTCTTCCTCTCCCCTGCTACTTGAGCACCGTGCCGTCCTCGACTCGTCGTTCAGCTCCTCCTTCTTCACTCCGGGGAGATCGGCCTTGAACACATGCGCCTCTGCAGTCTCCTTCCAGTCGACGTGGGGGCCGGCGAACGCCGAGACTCGTTGGTTGGAGGGGGAGGGATGTAGACGGTGTTGTGGCCGCTGCCGCTGAGTGAAGGGGGGAAGTCGAGGAAGGGATCGATGACGGAGCCGTTACTGCTTCGGTTGGGGAATCCCAATCCTAGACGGGCGAACCTTGGGATCATCGACATCTTGATTGATCGCGTCGCAGAAATGAGAGAACTTCAGAGATTTGAGAATTTGGAGGATTTTTTTTTTTTCTTTTTTGGGCGCGCGATCTGAGAGTGAGTACAGTGGGGGCTATTTATAGAAGAGGAGGTCGGTTAGGGGATGGTTCTGGAATCAGACGGTTAGGCGGTTAGGGAAGAAGCTTCTATAATCTTCTAGATCTGGTTGAGGTTGTTACGAGCCCAACCACCTTTTATTTATTCGTAATAAGCGAACTGGCCCACTAAGCGTGCTTATTCCCCGAAGCATTATTAGACTGTGGTGAGCCCAAAAGTACGGAGCACCTTCGAATAAAAGGCCAATAAGCAATTAGGGAGCTATATATTTAGCTTGAATGACTAAAAACCATCAGTTTGTTATTACGCGCAGTAGCCAACTTGCACATGCAACAACTTGCACGTGCATAATCGCACGTGCTAAAGACCCTAAAGTCGATAATGAAAATAGAAATGTATGCATCTGCGTGTGTTCTCGTGTATGCATCTCTGTCGTATTCTTTTAGAAACCAAAAGGAAATATATATATATTTTAATAATTTCTATATTTAAATCTAACAAATCATTTTTAGAAATATTAATTTCATTCATACCAAATATTAATCTCCACAAAGTAACAGTCACGTGTCTTACACTATACCTAATACATCTAATTCAAGACGAAGATAATCTCCACCCTACTCGGCACACTATCCAGCCGACATCTCGCGTAATCGAGACAAAAGGCGATACCACTCGGCCAACCCTTCGATTGACTCCACAAGCCACTCGACTCCGCCCACTTTTCATCCGACATCTCGCGTAACCGAGATAAAAGGGGTGCTATTCGACCAACCCTTCGGTCGACTCCATAAGCCACCGACTCGGCTCATTGTTCAACTGACATCTTGTGTATCTGAATCAAAAGGCGGACTTATCATCCAACCTGGCCAGCCGCTCCTGCGAATAACCCCCACTTGGCCTGTTGTATCAGTCGTCAACAGGTATAGTCGACCATCAGTTGGATGACTAAAAGAGTTGGTAGTTTTCTCGAACCCCGCGTCGACAGCTAGCCGCCTGTCCTTGCATTAAATGCTCTGACAAAGTCATCATTTCTCTAGCTCCCATAGCCTTTATGACTCATCGGACCCAGTCAACACCGAGCACCTTTCCCATAATAAATGACCAGATGACTCATATCCCTCAACAACCGACACATAGCACATGTCTGTCGATTCAGCTGCCTAACTGGACTCGGCCCAAGTTACCTTCTTGCCCCTGAGATCCACTATAAAAAGGAGATGAACTGCATGGGGTAACTCTCTCTGGTCTTTTTTGACACAACTAATGCCTAACTCTATATTTCCCCACTCAAGATCATCTACTGACTTGATCGTCGGAGGAACAACATGAGAGCCCAACTCCTGCCTTTTACGAGTTCTTTCTTGTGCAGGGAAGAACAAAAAAAAAAAAAAAAAAACCCAGAGTCATACATCATAAGGAGTTAGAGGATCTTAATCACTCTAAAAATCTGTAAATTATTCCCTGTTTGATAGCTGACACCAACACATTTGAATTTTCAAAGAATTTCGCTTATCTAAATATAAGTATCATTCCAAATGTCAATTACGAAATGCAACAAGGCTTTCTCATGAAAAAAAAAAAAAAAAAAAAAAAAACCCAGAGTCATACATCATAAGGAGTTAGAGGATCTTAATCACTCTAAAAATCTGTAAATTATTCCCTGTTTGATAGCTGACACCAACACATTTGAATTTTCAAAGAATTTCGCTTATCTAAATATAAGTATCATTCCAAATGTCAATTACGAAATGCAACAAGGCTTTCTCATTTATTTTTATAGCTCTTCTTCAACTGATCGATTTGGACCATTACAATTATTTTTTAGTATTTTAATATTAAGTATTAGTAGGAGTATTTCATGTTTTGGATCTATTATTTATCATTTTCTTATTTTTGTAATGTTCTACCTTCATTTGAGTCACACTTCCAAAAACTTTTTTCTTCTTCGAAGAATAAGGATGACGGGACCAGACGGGTTCAATTAGGCCTGCAGGCTGCAGTCCTATGCCCACATTGCCATTGCCATTATTGTTTACCAAAAGAGAACTAACCCCCCAACACAAAAAGGAAAGCTCCATAGTTCATAACATCGAAAAGATCCAACCTTAAAAAATCTACCAACACGCTTACAAAAAAGCAACAAAACATAGCACCAGCCAAAACAAAACATATCTATCCTATATTATTAAAAATCAACTATGAGTAAAAGTTTGGATCACCATCGTCCACCTCAATTGAAATTTGAGAGGTAAAGCGATAAATTCCATTTATGGTTTTAAAAAAAAAGGAATTGGGAGGAT
This sequence comes from Asparagus officinalis, assembly GCF_001876935.1. Lineage (NCBI taxonomy): Eukaryota > Viridiplantae > Streptophyta > Magnoliopsida > Asparagales > Asparagaceae > Asparagus > Asparagus officinalis. Next base: position 1,351,482 of record NC_033800.1, on the reverse strand, counting down.
CCTCTTCGGGACACACGGGTCAAGACTCAAGAGGTACGGTAAAACATAGCTTCTAGCTCGACGACGAAATCGGAGTTGAGATCGGAGACGAGACCAACAGCTCGACGACGAGATTAACTACGAGCTCGACGAGGAAATCAGAGTTGCGATCGGAGACGAGACCAGCAGCTCGATGACGAGATTAGCTACGAGCTCGACGACGAAATCAGACGGCGAAGATATTGGCAATGAAAGAGTAAACCCTAGAAAGCTCCCAAACCGGATGATCTTGGCCACGACGATTTTAGGGAGCGGGAAATTTTGACGGTGATTTTAGGGATTTCATTTGAGAGAGAGAGAGAGAGAGATATTCCGTTTAAGCGGCCGGGACGATGGGCTTTACAAACTTAACTCCCAAACCCACGAACAATTATTAAACCCAAGAACAATTATTTGGTCTATGGCAACGTTTTTCATTAAATGTTGTATTAGACACTGCAAATCGTTACGATAAATATCTAACACAACAGTTAAAACCGTTACGTCTTAACCGATGCAATAGATCAATCATGTGGTAGTGTATGGTTTTTAAAAAAAGGAATTGGGAGGATCCTCTTCGGGACACACGGGTCAAGAGGTACGGTAAAGGCTAAAGCATATCCTTTTCACTTTTAAACGCTTCATAGAGTGTTATTTACACTGATTCCCTCGTGTCCCGTTCACTCTTGGGTATGGTTACACGTGTTTTTTAAGCCCTTAAGAAAATAAGATTTGCAATAAGTTGTAATATTATAAATAAAAGCTAATTAAAATTATGAATACCTCTTCACTAATAATTTTTCTATAATTAAGATTTTGATTATTAGGATAAATTCTAATCATTTAAATATACAAGTAGAGAACTATACACGGGGAGCCTGGGTTTGATTCCCATAAAGCGTCAAAGATGCATTAGTTATGGTTGTTGGTTTTTATTTTTATTGAAAGTATAAATAATAAAATAAACAATTAGCATTTCACCATGTGTCAAGGTAAATATTATTGAATGTTCACATCTAAATACTTTGCTTCAAAATAATTAAATAGAATAAATCACAAAAAGACTCTTCTTAATGACATTATCTAAGAAAATTGTATCATCGCTCTAATTGAAATATATATCATAGCAATTTCTAAATAAGAAATAAAATATTGAATCAAATTAATAGATATCATAAAAAGATATTATAAAAATCAACTATACTTCAGAAAAGTGACCCTTTTATTTAAAAATTAGAATATGTAAGTTTTAATTTTTATTGCATGTGCAATAATGCTAACTATGTGTGTGTGTATATGGAAGAACTTGATACCAAGCATAAGTTTTTGTATTTGGTAGTGAAATGATTCATTCACATCCACGCATTCAAATGGGGATCGCATTCACATGGACCGGGGAGTGAATCAGAATGAGACACCTCACTATCAATCACAAAACTTATGTTTGATATCAACTTCCTATCTTTTTCTCATATATAGTAGCTCCTATGGTATTTGTAGCTCTTCTTTTGCGCTTTCTTTAGCAGAATCCACTGTATCAATTAGGAACATCGCCTAATCAAAAATCCATGAAATAAGTACTTTTCCCCCCAAACATCTAAAGCATGCATAGATTTTTGGTGTAAAATTCTTCTATTTCTTTCATACCAAATACTCCACAACAAAGCACACACAGCTATGCCATATTTCAATCTAATATTGTATGGAACAATTTACATTCTCCACACCGCCCACATATCCTCAATCTTATTTGGTTTCATGGTTAACTGAAATTTATGCAAGAGAGAGTTCCAAGTAATCACTTTTCAAGCATAAGTGGGTTAATTGGATCATTAGTCATTATATTTATCATGTAATTGGACGATCACATCTATGACTTAATTGGTTAGATAGTTTGTCATGTAATTAAATACTATTTGTATCATTAATCACTTTTAATGCTTTTCTTCAATTGAAATGATGGATTTTGGCAACATGATATAAAAAGTCTTGATAGTTTTACATAGCAGAGTAATCCCTGTGTTTATTGTCTTGATCACTTAGAGAAATGAAAATTCGTACATATCGGACAACTTGTATTGGATAATTATATTGCATTTGACATTTTATTTGTGACAATGTTAACTTGTGACATATTGAGTAAGTTGTGTCACTTTAAAATGAACGAAAATATACAACTTAAATTGACAAAAAAAAAAACGTTAGAAGTGACCAACGATTCGATTAGTATTTAATTATGTGACTAGTTATCCAAGCAATTAAAACATACGTATGAAGATCCAATTAGAAGATAAATGCAGTGAATAGTGATCCAATTAACCCGGAATCCTGATGCTATATTCATTCTATCTCCAAAACAGACTAAAACAAAAATTACAAATCAACTTATCAGCTATCCTAAGCAGGTGAGCAGGTTTTCCCTCGATGTAGGATCATAAACACTGACCGGGGTCCACAACGGAATTAGCATAGACTGATGCACCATATGTTTTCGAGTCCTTGATACGCTGGTGTGCATTAAGCCATTAACCAAGCAATAAGACGCAACCGTAGAGTTTTCGCTCGCATTTAATTAATAGTTCTGCCCTTACGAGCATATTTACCCTTTCTCTTGCAACAACTGCCCACGTCCGATGGAAGTAGGCAGCGCCAAGATTGCAGAATTGGAAACGGCAGTGCAAAAAAGTGTGAACCCGAGAGCTGAGATATCAAAAGAGAACAGCAGATTGATTTTAGTTAGTCGTAGGCTAAATAGGCGAGCAACAATAGATTGAACAACATTTTCGACAAATGATGACCAGTCTGAGAACTAAAACCACATCTCGCCTGCGCGCGTGTGTATAGAAACCAGTTTAGATTATCAGAAGAAAATCCACATCCATATCCTCTCAACTGCAAAAGTATCCAATAACCTTTATCAAGCATCAAATTCTCACTATTTATGTATATATTCCTACTCGTGCATAACAAATTTTGCATCCGCTTAATTTGGTAGGATCTTATCCTTCTGCCTTCTAAATTTGTTGATTTGTTATTGGTATGAATTAGTAAATTTGCACTGCACGCAGGCACATGCACACACACACAAAAGCATGCTGCTTCTTGTAACAAAGAAATTACTTCTCTAAATGGAGTATACATTTATAAAAATAGGAATCCTTAAATCGGTTAATATAATTAAAGAGAGAGGAAGGGCAAAAAAACATACTGCTTTCATGTAGTATCTGCAACAATTTGTTCGACTTCTATCTCCACAATGCTTTCTTTGCCAAACAACATGAATCCAACAGAGGCCTGCATACAAACAAGATTCTGTTTAGAATCTAACGTTTTCCAAAATCCAAGGAAGAACACACCGTCTCAGTAGGTCAAAAAAAAAGGAGAAAAAATAATAATATTATTGTTCTCCTTATCACTAGGTAACAATTTTCTCTTTTATGATTCAAATTTACTGTTATGACTTCATGATGTATATACAGCTATGATACTGATTGAGTACACTTGGGTTGGGAGTGTGCTCCTTATTTTGTAACGGAACCTGTTTTTGAGTAGTATGATGGCTGAGATCTCAGGTGTTGAGGTCTCCTCCTTTTTTCTCAAAAAAAAAAAAGTATTGACTATCACCTTGTTTCAGTTCAAGCCTGGTTGAAAGTTATACCAGGCTACCAGCGTGAACTATTACATGGACAAGGTTAGATGATTTAATATGACACATGGAAACATATTGTCTTTTTCAGTGTTGAGAAAATGAAATGGGATTAAAGGCTCCTTTTGTTTAATCAGAGGGAAATTAATGAATATAGAATGACTCTACTAATCAGAGCGAGGTTAATTGAATATAGAATAACTCTAGCAAAATCAAGACTAATCCCTGTAACTTCACATAAAGTGTAACTACATAATTAAAAGATGGCTATTCAACATATTTTTAATTTCCTTATGTCTGTAAATAGTAAATACGTACTTTTCCATTTTTTGGGTCTAGCTCCTTGAGGCGGCCACTAAACTCCGCAAAAGGACCCGATAAAACACGAACACTTGACCCTGGGACGAGAGATTTAGAATTCTCTCCAAGTACTTGGCTATTTTTGGAAGGATCCGATCCTCTCCGTGACTTCCTTTTAGGCTTAGCATCTATAGCAGATTTCTGATTGCTTGCTGATTCTATGATAGACTTGATACTGTTATGTTGCTCTTCCTTAAATGCTTGGTCAGATTTCTCTTGTTCCTCTTTTGCTTGCTGAAATATTGCCTCCATCTCATCGACTGGAACTGGTTTGGGCTTGTTTATTTGCCTTTTTCTGAAAAATTGCGCATAAGGCATAAATATCTGTCAAGTATTTCTCGAGAAAATATTAAGATACATAGAGTGTTCTCAGAACCACATAAGGCATAAATATCTGTCAAGTATTTCTCGAGAAAATATTAAGATACATAGAGTGTTCTCAGAACCAATAAAAGATTAAGGAGCTACAGGATATTTCTCGAGAAAATATTAAGATACATAGAGTGTTCTCAGAACCAATAAAAGATTAAGGAGCTACAGGATACTCCAAATTGGCAATTTAAGTCTTCAATCTGATACATTGCAATGGACTAACTGTCAGCAACTTTTTCTAGATCTTATTTCATTGTTCACATGTGGAGCATTTTCTTTTTCTGCAGGAGAGGGGTGAAAAGTGAACTTTAATCTCGAAATTATGCTTAAAAGAGCTGAGACTACCACAGCCCAATGATGCAACACAGATGATTTTAGCAAACATGGTTGAATATTTGCACAACGTACTTAACAGATGGAACAAAGAACCAAATGCTTATCCCACTTATTCCAGATACAGAAAGAATTCCTATTTTTTCTTTCAGTAGGTAGGAAGGTCAGCTTTTACGGAAATGAACGTAATGGGGAGAAAGGAAACATATTAAAGGTTCTATTGCCTTCGTCGAATGCTAACATACTACCCAACTCAGCTAATGTTAACTTTTTTATTGGTGCGTGTTTTTTTTTTGTTTTTTGTTTTTTTAGTTGCTTCTATCTCCACAAAATTGGTATAACAGAGATATGGGACTAGTATTCATTAGATTACAGGGTTTTTTTTTTCTCGAGGATATAGGGGCCTAGAATTGGCAGATTACATGTTTACTCCTTAGTAAAACATGGTATAGATTATTCAAAATAAAAACTACCATCATAAAATGAAACTGAATGAATAGGGACAGATGCCGCCTACTTGAAGTAAAATTTCAGAGTAGTGACAACTAGATCACTCCCACTCAAACTACTTCGACGTTACGGAGAAATATATGGGGCCAACCTCTTCAACTATTTCAAAATTGATGACTCATCACGGGAGCCCACATTTTTTTTTGTAGAAAAGTGTAGTGCAGCGCATTACTCAAAAGTTAAGGACTATGAAGAAAATCTATGTATTTTGCATAAATAAACAAAATTATACAATGAAAGTTGTCGAAGGTGTATGCCACCTACGTGTTTCCAACTTTGGATCCAACAAAACCTCCAACACGATCAACTTCTCTTATGAAGTCATGGATCTCTTTGTTCATGACACAATTTAGGAAGACACAACCTGGAAAAAGAGGCTTTAGTTTTACTGAGATAGACCCGTTCTTTAGCTTCCTCTGCTCTTTAACAGCAGGATAATAGACCTGCCAACAAACAACGATAACAAGTGTTTATTAAACACGATGTAGACCGAGACCCCAAGTATCACTACATAGAAACACTACATCTAGGTACCAACATTCAATTGCATGTCGAAAATGCCTGTTCTCTGACGGATGCATGATCTTGTTTATTACTTGAATGATAGTATAGTTAGCATTTTTTCTCTATCAAAATGATAGTATGACTTGCATTGCCGGCTACTTTCAGATAAATAAATGTTTGGGTCATAACAGCAGAGATTCTGAAACTGCTAGTTTGAATGTGAATCTCTACTCAATCCACGTGCTTAATTTCTGTGACTAATGCAATTTTAATAAGATAGAGTACTACCTCATATTTGACCACCAATTTCTCCCTTTTTTTTTCCTTGAATAATTTCATTTAATAAAAACCCAGATATTATCTAGCATAATCCTCGGAGAGAAAGCTACCATCTTTATTCCCACCCATCAAATTTCAATCAAACTCGCATAAAAGACACCAAAAACAATACCTTGAACTCAAAGTCAGGATAATTTCTAATTAGAGCTTTAGCTATCACCTCCGCCGTCTCATGGCCGTTAATCCTGGAAACCCTAATGACCCACCATTGCGTGCCCAGTTTGGCGAGGAGATCCAAGTTGAGCTTCTCTGTCCACGACTTGTACTCTTTCTTGGGCTTCACCATTAACCTTTCTTCTACCTCCTCTCTCCAATTTCTATCTCCAGCTTTGCTCTCTCTCCTCTCTTTCCTCAGTTGCCTCCGTTCCTTCGCCGTGAGCTCGCCGGCCGATGCTTCGAGAACTGTCGAGGGTAGAGAGGTGCATCGAGGGTTGGGAAGTGAGCAGGGGCGATGAGATGGAAGAAGCAAGGGGCTCCTCCACTGTAGAACTAGAAGCTCTTGCTTCATCCTCTTCTCCCTTGGAAGAATTTGCGCCTTTTTCCTCCGTCCAATTTTAGGATAAACTTCGATGGTAGGTTAATAATTTTCGGCTAGGCCCCCATATGAAAGTTTATTTGCAAATATTGCGACTTTGGACTGCACACGCACCCGAAAGCGCACGTGCACGCGTTTGCCCGGCCGAGTTCATGAAAATTATTCGTGGGGGAGAAACGCCCGCCTTCCCCGCCGCCAGTCCGCGCTCTCTTTATAGTTCCCCTTTGCTCGCGATCTCCGATGGCGAAGGACGCAGCGAAGCGAAGAAAAGTCATGGAGGAGGCCGACAATTACGAAAACGACCCGACCTCGCCGCCTTCCGATCTGAAGCCTCCGATCTCTTCTCGAAGATCAAGGGCAAAGAGGTAAGATTACTCCAAATTTTTTTTTCCAGGGGTTACAGTGCGTGATCAGAGCTTACGGCTCCTCTCAATATTCTACCCCAATTTTGCCGTCCCAAGGTAAAATCAAAGTCGCTTGCCTTTGGATTGCGCGCGGCTTCAAATTTTGTTGCATTTACCTTCAAGTGGTGGTGAAAATTTTCTGAATCGGTTATGTTGCTCCATGAACTCCACGTTGTGTGTTCTTTTTTTAACATTACGAAGAATCAAATTTTAAGTAAAATTGTTACTGGCCGTAATTTCTTGTGAGCTATTTGAGGCTTACAAAGGTGTCGAAGCTGCAACTTTTTTCACTTGATATGTTTATAATGTTAAACTAGACCTGCAATTTTATGTCTTTTTTCGAGTAAATGATTTGAAATTTAATCTGGTGTTTTGGTTCTTTGTCAAAATAGATGTTACTTTCTGCTTGCTGAGGTATCTATAGGACTAGCCCTCCTTAGCCTAAAAACTAAAAACCTCCTTCATCCAATGGCTAGGATTCAGTCAAACAGTCAACAGACAAATGCATTAATTACCTCATTAAACACATGCATTAATTACCTCAACGCAGTGAATCCAGATTCACTACCGTGAATCCAGATTCACTACCGTGAATCCAGATTCATTACCTCAACGAACATGTCCTTCATTGCAGTGAATCCAGATTCACTGCAGTGAATCCAGATTCATTACCTCAACGAACATGTTTTTCATTGCAGTGAATCCAGATTCACTGCAGTGAATCCAGATTTGTGTTCGTTGATGTAATTAATGCATGTAATTAATGCATGTGTCTGTTGACTGTTTGACTGACTCCCAGCCATTGGATTTATCTAGATCCAATGGATGATATTGGTTTTTAGTTTTTAGGCTAAGGAGGTTTTTATTAGAACCTCTCCCTATATATACCTGTTGAATTCGGAAGCCTTCCTATGGAATGTCTAAGCCAAAGAAAATAATTCATGGGGTGGAAGCAGATCTTAAAGACTAGAAACATGTTATTGCAAAAATGTTAGATCATTCTGCAAGAGTTGGTTGGCATTAGACAATTTGTGGGGATTAAGTTTCCCCAACCATTCATATATTGGTTTGCATCTGTGCGCGGACTCCTGACTCAGGACAGAACGCGACCGTTTGGGTATATGTTCTGTTGACGCTGGCCTACTATGCTTGAAGGATGAAGAATCTGATGTTCCTTTGTTCTTCCTGTTGTAGTCTATCTGCTGATGTTTGGAATGATATAACGCTCTGGCTTAATTTCCCATTTGGAAGTTATGAATGGGATGTGATCATTGGATGGTTTACTGAAAGATGTAAAGGGGGGGAGTGCTTGAAGCAAGTGCGAAGGTGGGCTTTCAATCCTACTATTTACCAGTTGTGGAGAGAAAGGAATGCGAGACTACATGATGGGAGATGGTGTGGAGTTCTAATTTTTGGTGAACAGAAGCACAATGATGGTGTTCAGGGCCATTTTTCACCTTTGAATACCTCCTTATGTTCATGATTTTATTGAGCAGATTCAGAGATGAGAGAGTTGCCAGAGTATGATTGTTCATTTGATTCTGTTACTTGGTTTTTTCTAATGATGTTGAATAATATTTTGTCATCAAGGCATACCACAACTTTTTGAATGGAACTGTTAAAACTTATCTTCCCTGGTGTAGAGTCCAGCTATTTTTAGACTTTAGTAAATCAGGAAGTAACTCATCCCATGCCCTTCCATTGAAAAGAAAAGCTGCTGGTGAATGAAAATAGTTTCGTGTGATAAACTGCATAGGTTTGAACTAATCTTCTGATGTTTGAAAAAAAAAAAAAAAGGTTCCAAAGATCATAGCTCTGAGATAAACATTTGTTATCCACAATTTCTGCGAGGACTCTTCTAGTTTTTTTTTTAAATATAACTTATGTGAATTTGAAGTTATCTTTCTCAAGCTGATTGGAAGTTTATTCATCATCCAGACGATGGCCATAAGATACATGGATCCTTTGTCAAGCATGCACAACAACCGATGTTGCCGCCTAAGGTTTCGACTTCAGTAGCCAACTGTTCTTCAGGTGAAAAGAGAAAAGCTTCAGGGCCTGCTTCCAAGTTCTTCCCCCTCCAAAGAAAAATACTATGCAGGATCATCTAAAGACCCACACATGCTAGAAGGTAGAACGAACTCACCTATAAAAAATGCTGACACCCTTATGATGTTCATTCTTATATACAGTTATCTGTGAACTTTTTCAGATGATATGCAAACTGTACCATCTACAAAAATACTCAAGTTAACATGGGGAACACTTAAGCTGTTAACTCAACGTCCCCCAGTGTTTTGTAATAGAGTCTCCAGTTCTCGGTTCTTCCATTGCAAAGGGCTCATTCAAAAATAAGCCTCAGACTCCAGCCAGTTCTTTTGTCTTCCAAGATCCCTCCACGAGGGTTACAATCTCAAATTGACATGTCTGTTTCTCCTGTAGAAAATTCATCTCTTAATGCCAGTGGTGCTAGTAGTAACTCCAAGAAGATTGTTCCTTCCTATGCAATAATCTCTTTTGAAATTATCGTCAGCCCTCTCAAACATGAGGGTTATTATGCTGCTGAGCTGAGCTACTATGTCTCAGCTCCTCCTGTAAAATCAAGTTCAGAGAAGATGAATAAAAGCGAACATTTTGGTGGTTCTTGTTCCGCATGGAGTTCAGAGGAACCAGTTGCTGTTGAGAGATCTCCTTCTACAACCTATGGGGAAGCTGAAGGAAGCTTTACTTCGATCTTCCTGTTTTGATTTTTTTGATGGGGACTTCAATAAGCATCTTTGTGATATTGAGCTTGAGTTTGAACAAGTTTACTCTTCTCACCAATCTTTTGCTCCTGCTGATTTCCATCCTGGGCATGGTTCTTGCCAAATATATCCCTTCTTAGTATTTCTATTGTGATATTCTCTTAATGGTAACCTTTTTGAATAATACACGTTTATTATGTAAACTGAATTCCGTTTGGAGCAAAACTTGGGCAACGAGTGTTTGGAGACAAGTCGAGTTTTGCATAACCCTCATCTGTCTGGAGCAACAGAGATTTTTTTCCCAGAAGAACATGGATTCTTATTTATTAGTGCCTCCAAGCAATTTCCCCTATTCAGCATACTGCGGTTCTACTTTTACTTGGGAACACTTCGTTATTTTCTTTGTTACATTGCATGAGAATGATCAAGGTAATTTAGTATAAAGATGTAATGATCCTACATCTTTCTCAGTTTTTCTTTTTCCTTTTCCCTCTCTTTTTTACCTTTCTGATCTGTTGAATTGGAATTAGGTTATGGGTCCAATATTGCCTAATTGGAGCTTAATTAATTTATTTGTAGCTAAAGCCAGAAGCAGCTGCTCACTGGAACAAACTAATTCATGGGCTAAACCAAAGATGTTCTGCCATCAATGGTTCTGGAAGTGAACTGTACGATTTTCAAACCTAACCATGACCATATTGAGGTACATCACTTCAGCGCAAAATTTCTAACCTATTTAGGCACCGAGTTATCTGTTACTTCTCGAGATTTCCTGTTAATATCTAATTTATTGAATACCGCTTTCTTATTCAACACCTCAATGTGTGCTAGTCTCACCTTTACAAGGATTCTTACTGTGTGAATTGCGAAAAAACTGTACAAGATTTGATTCCTATATGTAAATAAGAAGGTAAGGAAATTAGATCAAACCAAGAATATGGCAAACCAATTATAGCATCTCAAAATACAAAAATTCAACTTGAACAGTTGAAAGAATTTGAAACAACTGTATTTTTTTTTTCATATTCAAATGCCTTCAAACTTTTGATGCTGAATAATCAACTGATATTTCTTGGAGAATGGAAAGCTTATCTCGTCAAGAGTTAAAGCAGCATCTTTAAGAATATTAAGGATGTCATGCCAAAAACCTCTCTACCTTCTCCACTTCTTCTACACTTCCAATGTAGAGTGGAACCCTTTGATGAATCTGCAGTAATAAATACAATGAAGCGATCAAGAAAAGAAGGAAAAGAACTTGAAACATGAATCTCATGAACTGAAACTGGACCATATCTAGCTAGACTAGGTGCTATGCAGATCAAGGCACATTTTTGGATCCACACGCCTCGGGCAAAAGAAAGAAGTATAGTCATGCTATAAAATTTTATAACTCTTGTAGCATCTCTTGATTCTGTGTTTTTGTAGTTCAATTTCTGAAAAATGGTAAAATATTGGTGATCTCTCATAGAACTATGGTACAAGAAACCAGTTTCCAATTAAGATCATTATTGAAACCCCTCAGCCATGTCATGCTCTTCTTCATGTGACTGATTAGGCATGTGCATCGGTAGATCAGTAAAATTTCCTCGGTAGCTATCTTTATGAGTACAAAATCGAGGAAATTTATACCTGAATCAAACTATTAATAATAATTCGTGAGCCATGTGCCTTGGGTGGCCCAAGCACGCGGCTCCACCCTAATGGCTACTCATTAGACTAAGGTTCAGCTAGTGTTTTTCTTTAAATCCAACTCGGCAGATCTCAGCTTTAGATCCGGTAGTTTTTGTGTTCCTGTTAATTGTTGCATTGAGATGGAACTGATGACTGATGAAAGATTCGGTCTTTAGGTTTTACACAGAGATTAGTGTCAGGTGCCTAATATTCCAAACCCACCGAAAGTGCACAGCCACATATGTTGAAAATTTGAGAAGAAAACAAAAGAGCGGACCCCACAGCTACAGTAAAATATTAATATTTTATTGTGCATAGTGTTTTTCTAAAAACTATAAATAGGGCTCCAAATCCTTAAGGAAATTTCATCCCAGAAACAACTTCTTATATAAGAAGAGTGAGAGAGAAAAAAAATAGAGAGAGTTTCTCCTTGTAAAGAGAGAGTTTGTAACTCCAGAGTTTTTTCCTCATAGTGAATTCTTCTATCCTTGCCCGTGGACGTAGGCAATCAAGTGCCGAACCACGTAAATCTGTGTGTCCAACATTTTATCTCTACTTTTGCTCTACTATTGCTGCGACCCTGCTCTATTAGGCCCCGGGTTTGTCCCAACAAGTGGTATCAGAGCCAACTTAGGGTACTTGTATATATCTACTTATCGTATGCTCTGTGGCTGCCACCAAAGGTGGATCCTCCACATCAGAAAATAAGTTAGGTTATCACTTACCCTTTGGAGGTGACGGGCACTGTTCACGAGTACGGTACTGTTCAAAAATACGGTACTATTCACAAGTACGGTACTATTCACAGATACGGTTACTGTTCATAAATACAGTTACTGTTTACGTGAAATAGTAAGAAGTTACTATTCGTGGTAGAAGCAATGACGGCGAAGTTCAAGATCGAGAAATTCGACGGGAGTAATTTCTCACTGTGGAAGTTGAAGATAAAGGCTATCTTGAGAAAAGATAATTGCCTGGCGGCCATTAGTGCAAGGCCGGACGACATCACAGATGATAAGAAGTGGAACGAGATGGATGAAAATGCTATTGCAAATCTCCATCTGGCATTAGCAGACGGGGTGCTGTCAAGCATAGAGGAGAAGAAGACAGCAAAGGAGATCTGGGATACTCTAACAAAGCTATATGAGGCGAAATCCATGCACAATAAAATCTTCTTAAAAAGGAGACTTTACACTCTGAGGATGGCGGGAGAGGAAGATCAACGGAACGTGGCTCCAGTGGGAGTCATGCCCATGGTAGATCGAAATCACGAAGTAAGAAGAATATCAAATGCTACAACTGTGGCAAAAGAGGGCACGTCAAATCGGAGTGTTGGCACAACAAGAAGAGTGGAGATAAAAAGTCTTCAGAGCCATCAACATCTCAAGGATGCGTTGTCAGCACGTCAGAGGATGGTGAAATTCTATTCAGTGGAGCAACCACTGTTGATGAAGGCAGAAAGAAGTTTGCTGATGTCTGGCTTCTAGATTCAGCAGCCTCTTGGCACATGACCTCTCGGAGAGATTGGTTTCACAAATATGAACCTATCTCAGGAGGATCTGTATTCATGGGGAATGATCATGCCTTGGAGATTTGTGGTATTGGTACTATCAAAATCAAAATGTTTGATGGTATAATACGCACCATTCAAGATGTGCGACATGTGAAGGGCTTGAAGAAGAATCTATTGTCTTTGGGACAATTAGATGAGCTCGGGTGCAAGACTCATATAGAAAATGGAGTCATGAAGATTGTTAGAGGGGCGCTTGTGGTGATAAAAGGAGAAAAGATAGCTGCAAATCTGTACATGCTCAAGGGAGAGACTCTGCAGGAAGCTGATTCATGTGTGGCATCAACCAGCCGTGGAGAAGAACAAACCATGATGTGGCATCGCAAGCTAGGCCACATGTCAGAACGAGGCTTGAAGGTTCTCTCCGATCAGAAACTGCTTCCTGGACTTAATTCGGTAGCTCTTCCATTTTGCGAGCATTGTGTTACAAGCAAGCAGCATCGACTGAAGTTCAACACATCGAGTTCTAGAAGCAAGGCTATTCTGGAACTGGTTCATTCTGATGTATGGCAAGCACCAGTTACATTCTTAGGAGGAGTAAAGTACTTTGTGTCCTTTATTGATGATTACTCCAGGAGATGTTGGGTGTATCCTATCAAGAAGAAGGCGGATGTGTTCTCAGTCTTTAAAGCCTACAAAGCGCGGGTCGAGCTTGAATCTGAGAAGAAGATCAAGTGCTTAAGGTCAGATAATGGAGGAGAATACACAGACGGTGAATTCCTAGCATTCTGCAAGCATGAAGGCATCAAAAGACAATTCAGTACGGCTTATACTCCTCAACAAAATGGAGTGGCGGAGCGGATGAACAGAACTCTGTTGGAAAGAACAAGAGCTATGTTGGCTACTGCAAATCTGGAAAAAGTCTTTTGGGCGGAAGCAGTAAAAATCGCTTGTTATGTGGTGAATCGATCTCCATCAACTACAATACAATTGAAGACACCGATGGAGATGTGGACTGGCAAACCAGCTGACTATTCCAACCTCCATATATTTGGAAGTCCAGTGTACGTAATGTACAATGCCCAAGAAATTACAAAGCTGGATTCAAAATCCAGAAAATGCATATTCTTGGGGTATGCTGATGGAGTAAAGGGGTATCGCCTGTGGGATCCCACTACCCGCAAGGTTATCATCAGCAGAGATGTTATCTTTGTAGAGAACCAACTACAAAGTGAAGAGAAAGAAAGCAGTTCGAGGAAGGACTCAGAGACTGTAGCTGTTCAGGTAGAAGATAATCCGAATTCTTCTGAAGCGACACCGGAGCATGATGTACAAGAACCAGTCGAGGCCGAGGCTCCAGAAGTTCGAAGGTCAACTCGTGAGAGAAGACCACCGACTTGGCACTCGGAGTATATTACGGAGAGTAATGTTGCATACTGTCTTCTAACAGAAGATGGAGAGCCATCAACTTTTCATGAAGCTATAAATGGCACAGATGCATCTTTGTGGATGGCAGCAATGCAGGAAGAAATTGAAGCTCTCCATAAGAACAAGACTTGGGAACTTGTGTCACTGCCACAAGGAAGAAAGACCATTGGAAACAAATGGGTCTACAAGATCAAGCGAAATGGCGATGATCAAGTGGAGCGGTATCGTGCTAGATTGGTGGTAAAAGGATATGCTCAGAAAGAAGGTATTGATTTTAATGAAATATTTTCTCCTGTAGTGCGACTAACAACAGTCCGAATAGTCCTGGCTATGAGCGCTATATTTGACTTACATCTAGAGCAGCTAGATGTGAAAACAGCATTTCTTCATGGAGATCTTGAAGAAGAAATTTACATGCTCCAACCAGAAGGTTTTGAAGAAAAAGGAAAAGAGAACTTGGTTTGCAGATTGAACAAATCTCTGTACGGTCTAAAGCAGGCGCCGAGGTGTTGGTATAAGAGATTTGATTCATTCATCATGAGCCTTGGATACAACAGACTTAATTCAGACCCTTGTGCATATTTCAAGAGGTTTGGTGAAAATAACTTTGTTATCTTATTGTTGTATGTTGACGACATGTTGGTTGCAGGCCCCAACAAAGATCGTATCCAAGAATTAAAGGCTCAGTTGGCTAGGGAATTTGAAATGAAGGATTTAGGATCTGCAAACAAGATTCTAGGGATGCAAATTTACCGAGACAGAATTAATAGGAAGATTTGGCTTTCTCAGAAGAACTATTTGAAGAAAATCTTGCGACGCTTTAACATGCAAGATTGTAAGTCAATTTCTACCCCACTTCCTGTTAATTTCAAGTTATCCTCCAGTATGAGTCCTAGCAGTGAAGAAGAGAGGATGGAGATGTCTCGAGTGCCGTATGCATCAGCAGTGGGAAGCTTAATGTTCGCGATGATTTGTACAAGACCAGACATTGCACAAGCAGTGGGAGTGGTTAGTCGATACATGGCGAATCCTGGTAAAGAGCATTGGAATGCTGTAAAGAGGGTTCTAAGATACATTCAAGGAACCTCAAATGTTGCATTATGTTATGGGGGATCTGATTTTATTGTCAGTGGATATGTTGATTCTGATTATGCAGGTGATCGTGATAATAGCAAATCCACCACAGGTTATGTGTTTGCACTTGCTGGCGGAGCTGTAAGCTGGGTTTCAAAACTGCAGTCAGTTGTGGCTACTTCAACAACAGAAGCAGAGTATGTAGCAGCTACACAAGCTAGTAAAGAAGCGATGTGGTTGAAGATGGTGCTGGAGGAACTCGGCTATGAACAAAAGAAGATATCTTTATTTTGTGACAGTCAGAGTGCTTTGCATTTGGCAAGAAATCCAGCCTTTCATTCAAAGACCAAGCACATTCGAGTTCAGTATCACTTCGTTCGTGAGAAAGTGGAAGAAGGAACAGTGGATATGCAGAAAATTCACACCAAAGACAACCTAGCAGATTTTTTGACCAAAGCAGTCAGTACTGACAAATTTATTTGGTGTCGATCCTCTTGTGGTCTGATGGAGACGTAAGCAACATGAAGATGGCAAGATAGAAAGAATGGTGTGAAGATATGATTGATGCTCAATCAAATCTTCAAGTGGGAGATTGTCAGGTGCCTAATATTCCAAACCCACCGAAAGTGCACAGCCACATATGTTGAAAATTTGAGAAGAAAACAAAAGAGCGGACCCCACAGCTACAGTAAAATATTAATATTTTATTGTGCATAGTGTTTTTCTAAAAACTATAAATAGGGCTCCAAATCCTTAAGGAAATTTCATCCCAGAAACAACTTCTTATATAAGAAGAGTGAGAGAGAAAAAAAATAGAGAGAGTTTCTCCTTGTAAAGAGAGAGTTTGTAACTCCAGAGTTTTTTCCTCATAGTGAATTCTTCTATCCTTGCCCGTGGACGTAGGCAATCAAGTGCCGAACCACGTAAATCTGTGTGTCCAACATTTTATCTCTACTTTTGCTCTACTATTGCTGCGACCCTGCTCTATTAGGCCCCGGGTTTGTCCCAACAATTAGGAGCTATATGGCTGTTGTATATGTTTACCTCCGTGGGCTGGATGTCCAATATCCTCTGGTGTCCGTCTGATCCCTTACCACCAGCCTGCTCTACAATAAAACTCATAGGGGCACACTCATACAGAAGCCTTAGCTTTCCGTTCTTGCTCTTCTTGTCCCGAGGGTACCCATATATACCTCCGTAAAGCAATGTTCGATGAAAGTCACCCACCAGGCTCCCAATGTACCGTGCTGAATAAGGCTTCCCCGTGGGCTCTGGGTCTTTGAGGTGATCCATGTACTTCCTCAATTTCTCATCCCACAACATGTAGTTCCCCTCATTGAATGCATAGATTTTACCTGCTCGTGGTATTTTCAGCTCCTCTTGTGTTAGCACAAATTCCCCATACATTGGATCCAATGTCTAGAATACATACAGTATCCTGCAGCTAGCAGGTTACTTCCTGGCTGGCACACATTGACCACGCATCTCTCCTCTGTTTTACCTAGCTGCAAGTTATGACACCAAATCTTAGAATTAGACCACGCTTCAGATGAAATAAATTAGCGCTAGTAGATAGGAAGGGCTTTGTACGTTGCTGTCATCATCAATGTCAGTGAGGCACTCGTCGTTGGGGCTGTAAATTCCAAAGATGGATCCAGTTGAGACAGCAGCATCAATGTTGGAAGATCCATCAAGGGGATCAAAGACGACAATGTAGTTGCCAGAATAGCTTTCTTCTACGGCTACTGGCACATCCTCCTCTTCTGATGCAATGATTCCAGTCCTTCCGCTAGACCTTAGGCAGTTAGAGAACACCTGTAGGTTCAACTTAATCAGAATAGAAAATCGGTACGACTGTAGATTGGCAAACTTGAGTTGATCGCCAATTTTGTGGCTTGTTTAATTTAATTGTGTAGAGTTATGTGGCATTTCATGATTTCAACAAGCCCGGTTATTTTTGCTTGACAGGAACAAACCGATCATGAGCTTCAACTGTTTCTCTTTTCTTATTTGGGCTTGTCCTACACAAGTGTTATAACATTTTGCATAGATTTTGGGTAATTACACCCTTATTCCTCAAATGACAGTTAACGTATCTCTGTTCGAAACATTAGCATATGTTTTCCATTTTCAGGACACATTAACGTTTTTATGTCGAAATTCGTTGAATTTAGCTTGTTTGCTGATCTAGTCCTGAGCTTAGTCCTGAATGTATGGATGTGAATTGATTTGTGTGATCAAAGCTGAAATGCTCATATTTACACCCTGGTTGTCTTTGAGTTGATAATTTTTGTGTGAGACAATAACAGCTTTAAGAGAACCGACCTCATTAGAGACCACATCGAGCTTCTTCTGATCCTCTCCTTGTACATTCACAGCACCCTGAACACCAGTGAGGTTCGAGATCCCCGCCCTTTGAACCAGCGAAGCAATCTGCTTGCAGGCCATAGAGATGCTGGAGAGAACAATGGTGAGCTCAGCATCAATGTCCCCTGCTTGCTCTTGCTTCAGAAGCCATGTAGTTAGCGTGAGAAGCTCGTAGCTGCTCCTCCTCCTCGTCTCAGGCTCTGATGTTGCTGTGCCAACAGCAGCACAGTGTATCCTTGCTGCAGGTCGTCTTCCACGTTGCTGCTCTCTCCTCCTCTTTGAAGCGATCAGAATTGCTCGGTTTGCATGTAGATGGATCGACGACCGAGGAGAAGCGACTGAGTTTGAGTAGTTTAGCTTGGAGAAGGGAGTTTGAGCAGTGGCGGTGGCCATGGCTGTGGGGATTGTTGTTTTTAGATCAGATAGATGAGCTCATGTCTTTGTATCTCTATTAATTTCTTGATGAAGCCGTGCAACATTTTGTGAGGTGTTGAAGCGGTTAGGATTGGTTTTGGATTTTCTTTGATTTTTTGAGGATGGTATGGGTCGCATTGGTCCTAAGGGGCCCCCCTCCTTTATCCTTGATGATCAAATTTTCTTGGTTTTGGAGAGTTCCGTATCTTACGATTTACCAGTCAGTTTTTAGTTTTTTTTTTACTTTTATTATTTCTTTGAGGAGGGAATAATTGGTACAAGCCAGTGGGCTTTAGGCCCACTACCAAACCACGACTGTGTATTGGGCCAGCATTGTTGCTGGTCTGGGCTATAGGGTCGAAACACTTTGGGCCTTATAGTATGCAAAGCTTGATGAGACCCCCGGTTACCAAACCTCGAAACATATTGGGATCCTCATCCTCTACTAATAAATAGTATTCCTAATATCTCCTAATAAATAGATCTTAGCCTTTAATTTATCAATCAAAGGCCAAGATCTCATCATGAGCAAAAGTAGGGGGAGGATGAGGAGATCTTGGCCTTTGATTGATAAATCTATCAATCAAAGGCTAAGATCCCATTAGGAGATATTAGGAACCTCCTTATTAGTAGAGGATCCCGATCCCAAACCCTTGAAACGGACTCTCCGGGTTTCAACCGAAAAGGAGGTAAAAGATTTAGGGCTTAAGAGAGCTTTAGTGGGACGCTTCTACTTTTATCGGTCTCTCGCACCCCACAAAAGCTAAAAAAGAAATTGTACTCCTTATTCCTCTTGTGGGGGGTTAGAAGTAAGGCATATTTCACTTTTTAACTTTAGTCAGCTGGGAGAATTAATTAATTATTGTTTAATTAATTGGTGTTAGCTTTTAGGTTCTAGAAGAAGCTCCAACTAGACCTTTAAACGTGTTAGGCAATTAGGCACCATTTGAAACAGTCCAATATTTCCATCAATTACGAGCCATGATCAGTCGAGTCAATACCCAAAGTCTTTTTCCTATTTGGCTGGAGCGCAGGGCTTTTCTCAGGGAACTGGAGTAACGAACAGCGCAAAGTTGCAAGCGTGGCATCAAATGAACCTATATACTATACGCTTCAAAATTTAAAGGGTTATTTTCACACAACCTCCCTTTAGAAAATCGCAGTAATATATGCAAACAGTTTTTAAAGTTCATTTTCATACAAGAAAAAAAAATCCAATTTTTTTTTTTAAAAAATTCCCAAAACGCCTTTAATTAACACGCGTGAGGGGCTAAGTTTGGTTAAGAAAGACATGTCACGTGCATGACATGTGTATTTCGGAAGTTTCTAATTGTGTCAGAAAATAGATCGACGCGGGGTTGATTGCTATCTGAACGTGCATTAAAGGTGCGTTAATTGAACTTGGCTTTAGCCCTTGCTTGCCCCTTGAATTGTTCGTTTTGTCTCTCCATAACCCCTAAACTATCTTTTGTCTCATCTTACCTCCTGAACTATTTAATTAGTCCCTCGTTGCCCTCTGAACTATTTTGAATCCCTCGTTAGCCCTTGAACTACCACTTCAGTCCTACCTTACCCTTTGTATTATCATTTTATCCATTTTAAATAACAAAAATTAATATAAATGAGGTTGTAACTTGGTACCAAAAGTAACAATTCACGGGGTAACAAGGAATGAATTTAATAGTTCAAGTGGTAAGATAAGACTAAAAATAGTTCAGAAGGTAACAAGGGACGGATTTAATAGTTCGTGGGATAAGATGAGACTGAAAAAAAATTAAGAGGATACGAAGGAACAAATTAAAGAGTTCAGGGGGGCAAGTAGAGGCTGAAACCCTCGTCTCATCCTATTGTGAAGATGGTTTATGTGAGAAAAAAAGCACAGTTTTAAAATATGGGAATATTCCAAATTAATGATCACAACGACGCCATACCTATAATTAACTACCCTTGTTATTGGAGACTAGCAGGCTTCTTCTCTTGATCACAACGCCAATGCTTACAAAATATTCCGACTTGTTAAACCCTTCATATGATGCCCATCGAGGAATACGAAGAGTGAGGCGGCAGCAACCCAATTAGTTTACGTGCGGTCGAAGACGGACCCAAAATGGAACGTAACAAGCCAACCACCTCTCGAGACACCGAACAAGTCTCCTAACTTGACTTGACCCTCAGCGTGCCAGTTGGCACATTTGCTTACGGGTCCAACAAAAATCTCCACCTCCGGACTAGGCTCCAAAGCTTCGAGAATTTCCACGCTCCGAAACTTCCTATGTTACGTTTTTTTTTTCTCACCCACCGCAATTAATTAGATGATTAAATTACACCACCTTGCAACTTGATCGAGCGCTACGCTTACGACTAGTGAAATCGGCGATTGTTTATTCCCGAACCGTAACTTTTATTTGACGCACGCGACCGATGACCGCTTCTTTGCAACGTTTTCCAACCAATAACCGCGTTGGGTGTAATCTTCACATCAATCAAACAAAAGAAATTAGGGTTAGAAAGTCGTTGGCCTTCACGTTTATACACCCTAACCGTGCGTTATATAAACCCCCAACCCTGCGTCTCTTTTCTCTTCAGTTTCGAAATAACACTAATTTGTATCTAATTCATTAATTCCCCCACTTTCCTCTTTGGTTCAAATTATTAATCGAACCATCGATCTCATGGCTTCTCGGTTTTTGTCATTAGCTCTTCTCGTCTCTCTATGTCTGCTCGTTCCTTCAACGCTTGGTACGCCCTCCTCTATTTTTGCCTCCTGCCTTTTTTTCTGATTAATGAATACAACTAACTTATAACGTTCTTGTACGTGTGCAGCGGGGGTGATATGTGACGATTTGCCCCAGGATTTATGCGCGTTCGCCGTTTCTTCTTCTTCGAAACGTTGCGTGTTGGAGAGCTATCAGAACAGCGGCAAGCCAACGGAGTATCAGTGCCGGACGTCAGAGGTGGTGGTCGAGAGGATGAAGGATCACATCGAGACCGATCAATGCGTGAAGGCTTGTGGTGTTGACAGGAAGTCCGTTGGAATTTCGTCGGATTCTCTTCTTGAGCCTCAATTTGCCGGGAAGTTGTGCTCCCCGGAGTGCCATCAGAACTGTCCCAATATCGTTGACCTCTACTTCAATCTTGCAGCTGGGGAGGGTAAGGTCTTTTATTTGATCAACAAGCCTATACTTACAAACTGGAATCCATATATATTTTGATTAAATAATGCACAAATATTAATTAGATACGAAGATAGTTAGAGAAAGGAACGCAGCAACAAAATTGCACGCTCTAGTGAAACCGTGACGAAATACGTACCCCTACATGCATGTCATTAATAAGAGTTTAACAGAACAATCCGAATATATGTACGAGAAGAAAAATATGATCACATGTGAAATAAGTCCTTCAGTCCCCTCCAATGGTCCCATATTTTGGGTCCCTGTAGCAAAGCTCTTTCCCGTTAGATCCAAAGTAATTTGAGCATAAACTACAGCTATAAAGGGATTTGGGCACTTTGGCGCGTTTCTTTAGAGTGGGGAAACGTTTGATACTCCCTAGTTACCGCTTTCTTTCAGAAAGGCCTCGATCGGCCTCAATTTTTAGGCAAGCCACTAGGTTTTTCATTCGATGGGCTTTTAGGAGGCCCAAATACTAGAGTCTGAAAATGGTATTAACGGGCTTTGTTGTGTGAAACAGGCGTTTATCTTCCAGACTTGTGCGAAGCTCACCGGTCGAACCCTCGTCGAGCGATGGTTGAGCTCATGAGCTCCGGTGTCGCACCGGGTCCCGTCTCTGGGGGCGTGGTCAACAAGTTAGACGCAGAAGCTGCTCCCGCTCCTGCTCCCATGGCTTTCTGATCGATTGAAATTTTCTTTAGGTCGACTTGAAGAGGGCATTCGTTATGAATTAATTCTTGTGTTTTGTTTACAGCGGAGGGATAATTAGAAGATTCATCACAGCGAGGACAGTCTTGTATTTGATTATAAATTATATGTGTACCCTTATTCCTTTGTATAGAGAAAATAATAATATTTTGATGATTTTCAGTTACTCCCATAGTTTGTCTTTTACGATTAATTAGTTCTTTTTAATTCCCTCTAAAATGAAGAAACTTAGAAGAAGATTACGTTGTGTTTTAATCCTCTTCTTCTTAGCTCTTTCTAATTCGCTTCTTTTCATGCTCTTTATGTATTTTGCTTGTCTATTGTATCTAGTGCATAAATTTCCTGGATATCTTGTCTATGTTATTAAGTAACAAAATACATTTTATCAAAAAAATAAAAATAACAAAATAAAACAATTTCATGTGGCGAGTTGGCCCAAATAAACTACAGTAACGAGCCGAAGTTATACAGTGTGAGGTAACACAACGGGCCTAATTCTAGACAAAACAATTAATGGCTAATTGCGGCTCTGATGCGACTTTAACATAATTGGCTAAACCATTGTTCTTATGGGCTAAGCCCATATAGCGATAAAGGTTGCTCAACACTTAATGCCGTTTATTGTTGACTTCATTGGGGATTAGGGTACATAATGAGTATAAGCTAATAGCTCTTTTAGCAAAATGAGATGTCAACTCTATGACACGTGAGCATATATAAAATACATAGACATATATGGAATACTGAGTATAAGCTAATAGCTCTTTTAGCAAAATGAGATGTCAACTCTATGACACGTGAGCCCCTCAACTGATGTAACTAGCAATGGATCATATATATATATATATATATATATGAGATTAATGGGTATTCCTTGTCATAGGAGCGGCGATTTCCTCCCTGGTACAGCCGTCTAATAATCACATCGATATGAGGCGATATTGTGGTGCATTCCGCTCCGTTGAATGATCTACATATTCTAAGACCCCAACGACACCAAGTTATGGGTGAACCCGTCGTCCGTTTGACCCTATCATCCACTCGTATCAATTTTAAGGTTTTGAATGAATAGAACTTTTCAACATTAGCTCGTTCGATGGAGGTCAACGACGACGGGATTTCCCGCAAACTTGGTGTGTTGGGTTTTAGATTGTAGATCAAGTTCAAACGGAGCGGATCATCCATAAATGTCGCTGCATTCATGTGATTTTAGAGCCGTCAACTGAGAAAATGGCCTCTTCCTATGACAAGCGATACCCATTAATCTCTTCTCTCTCTCTCTCTCATCGTCTTCTCTCTCTATTATATGATATATATTATATATATATAATATATATATATATATATATATATATATATATATATATATATTATATAATATATATATGTAGATTAATGGTATTAGATTTTTAATGGCGTTATCCTTGTGCAATAGGAGGGATTTCGCTCCTATGACGCCTCTAAAATTCACATGTGATTGAGCGATATTGTGGATGATCCGCGCCTCTGAACTTGATCTGACATATTCTAAAACCCGCAAGACACACCAAGTTTGGCGGTGAACCCGCTTCTCAGTTTGACGCCTTCATCCAGTTCGCTATCAAATTTTAACGGTTTTGAATGAATAGAACTTTTCACATGGCCTTCGATGGACGGTTCAAACGACGACGAGATTCACACCCAACTTTGCGCTGTGTTGGGCGGTTTTAGAATATGTAGATGCAAAGTTTAAGATCGCGGATCATCCACAATATGCGGCTCAATCATGTGATTTTAGAGCGTCAATGAAGGAAATCCCCTCGCTATGAGCAAGGATACCCATTAATCTCATATATATTATATAGTATATATATATATATATATATATATATATATATTATATATATAATATATATATATATATATAGTATATATATATAGAGAGAGAGAAAAATGGGTATGCCTGGTACGCAAAAACAATTTTGCTGCGCTTGGTAAGTGAGGTGTCCTATTCTGCATCCACTCATTCGAATTGGGGTCCACATTCAACCCATTGTGAATGTGATCCTCTCATTGATATGAGTGGATGATAATATGGGCCACATCACTACAAGCACAATTTTATGTGCTTGGTACAAAGCATACCCACGTTCCTCATATTATATATATTATATATAATATATATATATATATAGTATATATATATATATATATATATTACTGTCAGACCTTTAATTATCCACAAGGAGGCGGCGCTTGTTGAATTAGTTCCTGTTACGGTGGCCTCATTGCTTTGTCACACATGTCCACAAATGGGGTCATGTGGCGGACCTTTACATACTGAAGAAGGAATCAAATCAATTAGGAAAAAGAGCCAATTATATTAGATTAGTTAAACAGGTCTATAATCATGTGATTTGAAGTAAATTGTTGTTTATACTGTCTCTTTGTGAAAGAAATCCCTTTTCTGGTTGGATCATGGGTCCATCTTGATCTATCAATGGAATACTTTTTCAGTCTTCTTGCTGGATTGCTCTGTACGTTCCAACGTGACATCAGTATTTAGTAGGACCTCTTCTATTTTTGGGTGATTGCCTCGAGTAATTATTATACTTTTAACAGGACGACCGGTTGCTAGACTTCGATATTGTTTCTATCCTCCCATAAGTGTAAAGCGTACTGATTGTATACTGTTTTGCTTCCTAAGAAGATCAAAGATGATGGAGCATTATTCAAACTATTGCTTCTTTCTTCTCCTTAATGATTGCCTTGGTAGATCATACGTTAGAATGTAACTTTAAAAATAAAAAGAAAAAACGATCATACGGTAGAAGAAAAAAGAAAACTTATTACAACAAACTGGACAATCTTAATTAATTAGCTCAACGGTCTTATAATTTCTCATCACGTGGGAGGGTAGATTCTACCAGAACATCCCCATAAAATAAGTTGATCTATACTGTTCACACAGGTGGTTAGGGGTTAGTTTGAAATTTTTTAACTCTTCCATCTATAATATAATACAAATTAAACCACATTATTCCTATATGGGTGATTCTGATAGGATCCTTTCTCCATAATGAAGAAACCACTACCTTATTAAGTACTATTGATTTGTGTACTGGATGTTTATGCTTCATTCCAAATCTAAAGGTTCGTTTAGGGCTGTCCCTAAAGCCCGCGAAGCCTGAACTCACCCTGTTTTGACGCGAGCTAAAGCGGGGGGGGGGGGGGGGGAGGGGGGGGGGGGCAAAGCGCCCAAAAATTGCGGAACGGCAGCCAAGGCTCTGGGCCCTTTCCCTAAAAGCCTGACCCAAGCCCGGGTTTAGGTTTGAACATTGGCAATCTCTATGGAAGAAGTCTACCAAATAGCTAAACTAATTTTGTGTTATATTTGATGTGGCTTTTGTTATTGTTGTTGTTGTTATTACTATTATTATACATACACACACAACATAAGTATATAAAAAATACATAAGTATATTTACAACTATATACATATAAATATATATATAAGTATAAATATATATACTTGTTATGGTAATCTACCATTTATCAACAAAAATGATTAGAAGATTGTCTCCATGAGCCTAATGGAGTCACAATTCAAATCGACTCAGCTAAAAAGCCTAGCCAAAAGCCAAACGTTTTAGCCGACACGAAGTGCGGAAGCAGTCGGCCCTTCGTCTTTAAGGCGGCTACTCAGGAGTCCACCCAACTCCCAATCGAAACGACTCCCCTAGTGACGACTCGGCTGTCTACCGAGCTATCTGACTGGACTGACGACTCACTTATCTAGTCAACAAGTTACGAGAACGACTCGCCTTCCAATACAATCCTACTGGGGAAGATAAAGATCTGAGTCATCCAACTGAGCTATTTCCAAGATATACATCAATCAACCACAGTATTGATCAGTCACATCAAAAGTCTCAAACTCTGACGAAATCTTAAATGCAAAGACGACTCATTCTATTCCCAAGTCACTTCTGAGACGTAATCAAGACACCCTCTGAGCTCAGACGACCTTTTCCCCAGTCGTCAGCTGCCATTTGTGAAGCAATGAGTGGCTAGATCGGTTAGCCTATCTTCCCGTTACCCTTATCCGTCAAACCTGGGACGTTATTGAGGCACCTTCTGTACTCGAGTGCGTCGCCCTCCAATCACTAACCACCATCTGTAAAGATAAGGGCGACTCAGCACCTCACCGTATTCTCAGCCATACGCCATCTAATCAATCCTGGGGCCGTATCGAGATCATCTCGAAATAGTATCTCCTCCAGTCGCCAGCCGACACGTGAAAGGACTACTGCTGACTCAGTCTCCAGCTCATCCCCCACCATCGTCCTCAGACCCCTGATGAAGTCACTGTAGGCTGTCTAAAAATCACAATAGATAGCTTATCCCCCATCAAACACCGATGATGGAAGTTACAATCTGACGACTTCCAGAAGGCTACAATTTGAAGACTTTCACGTAGATCACTAAAGGTTACAATCTGGCGACCTTCACGACAACCGATGAGAGCTCTAGTTCAACAGCATTCACAATCAACATCGGGAGTTACAATCTGACGACTCTCATATTCTCAAGGAGCCAAGACGAAGATTACAAGACAATGATCTTTGCAACGCTATGACAAAAGAAATTACTTTGTGATAATCTCTTCAAGACAAGACGCGGAGGTCCTCCCCATGTGTCAACATCAAAACGCCAGGATCGAACCCGCGTTACAACTCCCCGTGTATCAACACCAAAACGCGGAGGTCCTCCCCGTGTATCAACACCAAAACGCGGAGGTCCTCCTCGTGTGTCAACATCAAAACGTTGGAGTCGGACCCGCGTCACAACATCAAAACGCGAGGGTCGAACCCGCGTCACAACATCAAAACGCGAGGGTCGAACCCACGTTACAACATCAAAATGCTGGAGTCGGACCCGCGTTACAACATTAAAACGCTGGGGTCGGACCCGCATTTTTCAGCACCCAGCGAGTACCCAACTCTGCGTCTCCATTCTAAAACACGGAGTTAGGATCCTGAACGCCGACGTGGGCGTTTGACTCGTTCAAACACGAGCTGAACGGTTGCAGGAATCGTTTTTCCTCCACGATTTGAGGGATTTCCGCCCCACTTAGGAACGGATTAAGGGGGCGGATCCCTTAATTCCCTATAAATATGGGTAAACTCGATTGAGTTCAGGCTGGCTTTTTGGATCTGAGACTTGGCAGGGAGGTTGGAGTTTCTTTGCTCGGATTGATCCTCTCTTCAGCAGCGAAGAGGAGATCTTTTGGCTTGGCAGCAAGGGGGAGATCGACGTTCATCCTCAGCAACGATCGACCACCGGAGCTTTCTTCTAGGCTTGGCTTATTAACCGATCTTCGGTTCAAATCAACTCTTTCACAGAGTTATTCTAAACTCGTTCAGAGTTCTCAAACTTGCCACGCAAGTTCTCCACAGCGTCGAATCGTGAGGAGAAGACATCGTTCTAGTGAAGCAAAACGTCGGATCATCAACGGAGAGCAAACTCGACGCGAGCATTCGAGGGAGGCACTCCATCGCCACCGTGAAGAACCCAGAATTAAACAAAGGGGAGAATTAAATTCATTCTCCTCTCTTTTGTAATCAGGAAATCCAAATTGTAATCGATTTTGAGAGAATACAAGTCAATTTTCTTTCACTGTCTCTTCATTGCAATTTTTCCACAAACAGTCACGTGTCTACCCTCAACAGCCTATAAAGAGGGAGGCAATGGATCTAAAACAGAAGGAGCAGGCTTTTTTGGGACTCAGGTTCTTTGAACTCAAACAACTAAGAAGTCATTCTTTTCTTCAAGTTGCTAAAAAATAAATTCTAAAATAAGAATGTCCCCTGCATGGACCTCAATGGCCCAGGGACTCTCCCCAAAACCTCCCTCAAACTCATCCTCTAACTTGACTGTCGGATGTACCACGGGGAAAACACGCCCTGTATCCCGACGTTCCTTGCGTGTGCAAGCCATCAGTCTACCCCGTGCGCTCAGAGCTATGCATAAAGAAGGTATAGTAAGTTAGTTTATTTTGGATTGAGGAATCTTCTACGCATTTGAGTCAAGATGGAGATTTGTTATAGGTTGTCTCAAATACTCAAATCCATATTGCTTTGGGAGTTTCTTTTTAGGTTGGTTTGTTTTGATCAAGAGTCCTACTTACATTAGACTTTACACAACCAATCATATTAGAGGTTTATTTCTACTTGGACTCTTGTTGGGTTTTAGGATATATGGATTTATATTCCTATTAGAACTATTATTCTTTATACAGCAAGGAGCTGGGATCTTCAAGGCTATATAAGAACAGTCTTTCAAGCCAATTAGATGTATCAATTTTTAGGGCATCAATCAAGAAGAGAGAGTTCTTTTGTGAAGCCTATTTGATATTATTCTCTTTTATTTCTTTAGTTGAGAGTTGTATTAGGCTTTTGGGGTGTTATTTGGGATTGCGATTGAGAGGTTCCACTTTGTATTTCTCACAATTAATAAAGATTTTCTCCTCCTTCGCCCGTGGACGTATATAGGCTACAAACTAAACCACGTATATCTTTGTGTTCGTGTGTTCTTGATATTTTTTGTGCTCTCGTGTGATTGATATTAGCTTATCCTAGGGAGTTTGTCATAACAAATTGGTATCAGAGCCCTCAGTTATCGATCGGACGAGAAGATGACGATAACTACTACGAAGTGGGATATCGAGAAGTTTGACGAAAACATTAATTTCAACCTTTGGTAAGTTAGGATGATCACCATGTTCACACAGAGTGGATTGAAGAAGGCTTTATTCGGGAAGTTGAAGAAATCGGCTACTATGACGGAGAAAGACTGGAACGAGTTGGATGATAGAGCTCTCACATAGATCCACTTATGTTTGACAAACAAAGTTTTGCAAGTTCTCATAGAGAAAATAGCCACTGGTTTGTGGTCTAAATTGGAGGATTTGTATTTGACGAAGTTACTCACTAATCGCCTCCTCTTAAAGCAGCGTTTGTACACACTTCAGATGTCGGAAGGAACACCCATCAAATCTCATATTGATGAATTTAATTATGTGATTATAGATTTGAGTAAGATTGATGTTAAGATCGATGATGAAGATTAATCCCTATTGTTATTGTGTTCTTTGCCGCCTTCCTACAAGTACTTTAGGGATACTATGATTTACGGTTGAGATTCTATTGGTATCAAGGACGTCAAAGAGAACTTATTAAATAAGGAGAAGATCGACAAAGAGTTAACCACAAGTGAAAGTGGCGATAAAGCTGATGGCTTGTTTATTCGAGGAAGATCAGAAGAAAGGAGTTTTGGAGGTAACATGTATAAATTGAAGCACAAGAATCTGACCTGCAGATATTGTAAGAAGAAAGGACACATCAAGACCAATTATTACAGATTGAAGAACAAAAATAAACAAAAAGAGTATGAAGAAAAATCAAAGGGGGACTCCACTGAAGTTGATATTGCTGAAGATGTGATTTTATTGGCTACATATAAATAGAAGCATGGATGATTGAATTTTAGATTCAGGTTGTTACTATCATATGTGTCCTAATCGGGACTAGTTCACCACTTATAAAGCTATTGATGGTGGAGTTGTTCTTATGGGGAACAACGTTTCATGTAAAACTGTTGGGAAATGCACAATTCAGATTAAGATGCATGATGGAGTCATCAGGACTTTGACAGATGTTAGGCATGTTCCAGGTTTAAGAAAGAATCTCATCTCTTTGGGCACTCTTGATAGCATTGGGTGTAATTTTTTAGGTGAAGGTGGAGTTATTAGGGTTACAAAAGGCTCTCTTATGGTTATGAAAGGAAAGAAGATCGACAGCTTGTATGTTTTGCAGGGTTCTACCGTTACCGACACGGCTGCAGTAGTATCATCGATGTCAGTAGTTGATACTATCAAATTATGACATATGAGACTTGGTCGTAAGAGTGAGCGTGGATTGACCAAGTTGAGTAAGAAGGGTCTTTTATGTGGAAAGAGTACAGGAAAATTAGGATTTTGTGAGCATTACATCTTTGGAAAGCAGAAAAGAGTCAGATTCAGTACGGCAGTACATCAGACTAAAGATATTTTGGATTATATCTATTCAGACCTTTGGGGACCTTCTCAAGTTGCCTCGAGGGGTGGTAGTTCCAGATATTTATTGACCTTCATTGATGACTACTCCAGGAAGGTTTGGGTCTACTTTTTGAAATATAAAGATGAGGTGTTTGTGACTTTCAAGTAGTGGAAGTCTTTGATTAAGAAGTAGACTGGGAGGCTGATTTAAGAGGCTTATAACTGATAAGGACCTTGAGTTTTGTGGAGGAGAATTTAATGAGTTCTGCAAGAAGGAGGGAATCATTAGACAATGTACAGTCCCTCGCACGCCATAACAGAATGAAGTGGCAGAACATATGAATAGAACCCTATTAGAGAAAGCTCATCGTATGATGTTCAATGCAGGTTTAGGTAAGGAATACTGGGCGTAAGCAGTGAATACTACTTGTTACTTAGTGAATCGGTCGCTATCTACTGCTATTAGTTGTAAAATTCTAGAGGAGATTTGGTCTGGTAAGCTTGCGAATTATTCTAATCTTAGAATATTTGGTTGTCCTACATATGCTCATGTTAGTCAAGGGAAACATGAGCTGCGAGTGAAGAAGTGCATATTCCTAGATTATCCATCGGGTGTTAAGGGTTTTAGGTTATGGTGTCCTGATCCGAAATCTCCTAAGATTATTTTTAGTTGTGATGTTACTTTTGATGGATCTGCTATGTTACACCAGAAACGATCATCGGTTTCAGTTGTTGATAAGGCGCGTACTACAGGACATAAAGTGGAGTTATAAACTCGTGATTTGCTCTTCAACAGGATAAGATTATGGTAGTTTAGCAAATAGATCCTGTTCAAGTAGATGAAGCACCTCAGTAGCTGCAGGAAGAGCAGAGCGGGAATACACTATTGCTAGAGATCGATCTAGACGAGATGTCCGACCACCACGAAGATATGAAGATACGGTAGATTATGTATTGTCGATTGACAATTTTGTGCCCTTCAGCTATTCAGGAGCTACTTCAGGTGATGACTTTGCTAATATATACAGTCGTCGTGCAGACAATTCAGTCGATTTGTTGAGAAGGTCTCTTTTAGTTAGCAAGTTTAAGCCCGGCTTGGACTTGATCGATACGTGTCGCACTTAGATGCCCTGCAGGGCTATTGGAGAAGGTAGAGTAAGTTAGCTTATTTTAGATTGAGGAATCTTCTATGCATTTGAGTCAAGGTGAAGATTTGTTATATGTTGCCTCAAATACTCAAAATCCATATTGCTTTGGGAGTTTCTTTTTAGGTTGGTTTGTTTTGATCAAGAGTCATACTTACATTAGACTTTACACAACTAATCATATTAGAGGTTTATTTCTACTTAGACTCTTGTTGGATTTTAGGACATGTGGACTTCTATTCCTATTAGAACTCTTATTCCTTAGACAACAAGAAGCTGAGATCTTCAAGGTTATATGAGAACAGTCTTTCAAGAAAATTAGATGCATTAATTTTTGGAGCACCAATCAAGAAGAGAGAGTTCTTTTGTGAAGCCTATTTGATATTCTTCTCTTTTATTTCTTTAATTGAGAGTTGTATTAGGTTTTTGGGATGTTATTTGGGATTGAGAGGTTCCACTTTGTATTCCTCACAATTAAGAAAGATTTTCTCCTCCTTCACCCGTGGACGTAGGCTACAAACTAAACCACATATATCTTTGTGTTCGTGTGTTCTTGATATTTTTTGTGCTCTCGTGTGATTGATATTAGCTTATCCTGGGGAGTTCGTCATAACAAGGATAATGAGTCCCCTAATTGCTCTTACCGCTCTTTACCCCCAATCTAAACAAGCCTACAAGTTACATCTTTTTTTAGAGAAGTTCTTAGTGACTTTTTACAAAAAATTATAATTTTTTTGATAAAAAAGTAATAAAAAATAAAAAAATACAGGTTGGCTGAGAACTTCTCGGACCCGGACCCAGACCCGGTGTGAATTTCCGGGCTAGATGAAGACACCCAGGTGTGTTTGGCAACTTCTCCTTAATAGGTTTAATTATATCTGCTAGCCAGATTAAAGAGTTCTTGTGTTTGGAGGAAGAAAAAAAAAGGAAAGACTTAGTCAAAATGGCCCTTTTATTTTAGAAGGATTTGTCAAATACACTTTAACACTCATCATAGCCTCCATAAATCATAATTATTCCTAATTTATAGTGAAAGGAAAGTCATATATACTCATTTAGTAAATCAATGACTATTAATAAGGTAGTGTTCTCTTCACTATTTTTTGAGAAGTGGGAGGATCCAACTAAATCCCTGCAATGTTTGCTTAGTACGTGATTAAATTTCTGAATTTACAACTTGTGAAAAAAAGGAAGCAATTCTACATGTTTTTTTTAAAAACTCTAACAAAGAACGACTATAACAATATTCGTAAGCACAAATAGCATTATCGATCCAAATTCTAAGAACCCGCATTCCAAATCGAAATATATGTTGACGGATGTGATCCGTACATTGTCGAGTTCGGTATTTATCCAAGCATCAGCTAATGCTCATAAAATCAGTACTGAGCTTTTCTTTTGTATATAATTTTAAGAAAATTGATAAACTCATTGCACAACTTAACAACACGAGCAACAATATTAACTAATAACAATAGTAAAAATAATAGTAGCAGTTAAAAGAAAAAAAAAAAAAGAAACGCATTGGCTAGCTATAAATATGTTCATCTAGGTATTCATTCAATAAATTAAAGAAGAGCACCGGAGAACGAAATGTGAATTAAGAGTGGTATCAATATTATCGATCTGACCTGAAATAAGGAAGTGCTAACTTGCGCAGTCCGTCTGCGTTGACGAAGCATAAAATTGGATGGAGGTGGATCGAGGTGGAGGTAGAGGAGACTTCCAAAAGGACCGCATGATTCCCTCGGCGGATATCAAAATTAATTAGCTTAATTCTGAACTAATTAATCAAGTGAGAATCAATGCGATCCCTTTGGATGCTTCCTCGAACTCCGTTATAATTAATTAAGCCTCTCATCTTTCTGGGCCTCTGGCCTCTCTCCCCCCCACACATAAGAACACTAGCTAGATCAATATTCCAATGAATATATGGTTGGGTATGTATCCCTCCTCCGGCCTCCTTCCCTATATATATAGTACTAAGCTGAGACATGATGCCCTGATACGATGTAAAATTACTGTCATGCCCTCTCGAGGCAAACCTTATACTTTAGAAGCAAATTATATAGGATGTAGCATGTTAAAACAACTCGATGGTATTTTTCTAAGGAAGGAAGAAGGGGCAAAATCAAAAGAAGGGAGGAAAAGGTCTCCTTAGAAAAGGGTTGTTGCTACAAAATTACTTTTCACGTAAGAATATTGAAATAAAAACTTATCCATCAACAGGGCAAAGCTACATATTGCTCAATACTTGAGTTATTTTTGTAATGTATTAGTATCCTACTTGCTTTCTGAACTATTAAATTTGCTCCTCTCTCATCCCTTAAAGCTTTTTCAGTTCTCGCATGCCCTCTAACTATTGAGTTTGTTTATGTCAGGATCTGGCACTGATGCAGTTGGAATTGAACTTGGAAGCTGAAGATGCACCTAACGAAGAAGACTTGGAGGAATTCAGTTGAAGAATCACAACTGCTGGACTGATATGCAAGACTGGGATTGATATGCAAAGTATAAGGGCTATTATGCAAGACTTCTAAAGTTTAAGGACTGTAATAAATGTTTGAGGACTGTAATAAATGTTTGAGTGTTTGTTAGAATTCTGTTAGAGTGTTTGTTAGAATTCTGTTAATACTGTTGGAGAATTCAACTGTTTGTGCACGTGCACAGTTCTTGCACAGTGCTTGAGAAGAGTTTGTATAAATAGATTGATGTAACAAATTGAAATCAAGGTTGAATAATAAGAAAATCTCTTCTCCTCAGTCTATTACTCTCTCTCTCTCTCTCTCTCTCTCTCTCTCTCTCTCTCTCTCTCTCTCTCTCAAATTCCTCTATCTTTTCCTCTGTCTCTTCCTCTCAAAGCTCCATTGAGCTCACATCAATGGTCAGAAGAATGAATCGAGGCTCACGAGCCTCACAGTTTATTACTTGTCCGGTTCTTTCAATTGTTTTTTGTCTCACCTTATCCCCTAAACCATTAAATTCGTTCTTGCTTCCATGAACTATCAAATTCAATACCTAGTTACCACTTTATGCTTACTAGTTTTTATGCACGTGCAATGCACGTTGTTAAATATCAAAATAATTTATTTTTTATTTTATTAATATAAATAAGTCAGATTCATTTTAATTATTAGATTTACTATAATTTTTATTTAAACATTATAAAAAATTGATGTAATGGATTTTTGTGCTAAACTGTGATCAATATACTTAACTGGGATATCATAATTGATTTTTGCAGAAAAAGATATCAGCTAACATAATAATATCTTTAAGCAGAATAATAAAAAAAAATAAGTTAAATTGGTACTATATGTCATATTCTAAACTCTACTAATACCAAGTTATAGTATGGAGTCAATGATGAATAACAGTATCATTATGAACTATAGTTCTAGTAATAAACAATAACATTTCTTATTACATTGAAAATAGAATTACACTGTACTTTTCAACATTATAAGCTCATATTTTATAATAAACAATCTCAAAAGCAAACATAAAAAAAGAAGTATGATAAACATAATATATATGAGATCTCAGCCTACATTTTTTGATAGACTTAAAATAAAAAAAAGACAAAAACTAAAGATTAATGGTAACTATAGTATAATTTTATGTGATAAAAGCAATCACATAAGTATACAAAAATACTATAAATTTTGCATAAAAATTCCTTCTAAAAATTTTTAATTTTACTCAAAAATTAAGTTATAGTATAAAATATTCAAAAAATATTATCATTTATTCTTTTTAGTTTATATTTTATTTGAGCTGAGATCAATCTTTCTCCACCTTTATCTTATTATTAGGAGATTCTAGAGTAGTGCATTTATCATATACATCAATTATGATATCAAGTGGGAGTTGAATTTATTAAAATTAATCTCTTTAAATAATAAAGTCCAATACCAAAATTAACCCATTTGCCTTTTGCTCCCCCCTCAAAAATCATAACCCTAATCCATGAATTGGGTTTGTTCATAATGAAGAACAAAAGACAATGTCAAGAGATAAAAAAAAAAAAAAAGAAGGAATTGAATAAGAATCGCTAGGTTTGTACATGATAAAGAGAAAAAGATAATGTAAGAGTCTAGAAATATATTAGGATGTACTTGGATTATTTAAATTATATTATTACTCATAATTGATATATATATAAGAGACAAAACGTGTTGACAATCTTAAATTACAAAACAAGTTGTATGTGCTCTCTAACATAATTTTTTAATGCAAGCAACCCACATGATTAATTTTAAAAATCTCTTAGTTTTATGGATGAGTTTAGGTGTAAATAACCAATATTAAATTATCTAATCTGATTAAAGTAGGATTATATAAGTTAACCACATACATAAAATTTATTTTAACAAAAACCCATATATAAGTATTATAATTGGCATTGAGATCAAAGATACGTGTGATATTCTCTTTAACATTTATACAAACAATATCTATTTAAATAAAAATATAATAATTAAACTTTGTGATCTAAAAAGAAATCAAACATACAATATAATTAATTACTTTAAAATAATCTAATCTAATTTAATAAGAAGAAAATATATGAAAGTACTGTGAAAGTTGTTACAATTTTATAATTCATAATTCTTAAACAATCTAATCTATTCTAATAAGAAAAAAAATAACAAGGACACATACTTGTTGAAGGAGATAAAAGTACTGTGAAAATTATTATAATTTCTTGATCTGAAAAAAGATCAAATATACAATATAATTAATTGCTTTAAAATAATCTAATCTAATTTAATAACAAAGGCACATGCTTGTAGAAGGAGATAAAAGTGCTATAGAAATTATTGTAATTTCTTGGCTTATATATATTGATATATGATGTTGCATGCAAGCAACCCACATGATTAATTTTAAAAATCTCTTAGTTTTATGGAAGAGTTTAGGTGTAAATAACCAATATTAAATTATCTAATCTGATTAAAGTAGGATTATATAAGTTAACCACATACATAAAATTTATTTTAACAAAAACCCATATATAAGTATTATAATTGGCATTGAGATCAAAGATACGTGTGATATTCTCTTTAACATTTATACAAACAATATCTATTTAAATAAAAATATAATAATTAAACTTTGTGATCTAAAAAGAAATCAAACATACAATATAATTAATTACTTTAAAATAATCTAATCTAATTTAATAAGAAGAAATTATATGAAAGTACTGTGAAAGTTGTTACAATTTTATAATTCATAATTCTTAAACAATCTAATCTATTCTAATAAGAAAAAAATAACAAGGACACATACTTGTTGAAGGAGATAAAAGTACTGTGAAAATTATTATAATTTCTTGATCTGAAAAAAGATCAAATATACAATATAATTAATTGCTTTAAAATAATCTAATCTAATTTAATAACAAAGGCACATGCTTGTAGAATGAGATAAAAGTGCTATAGAAATTATTGTAATTTCTTGGCTTATATATATTAATATATGATGTTGCATGTGAGAGGATAACAATGATAATAGAGTTCTATTTAAATAATAATAGTATAATTAAAATTTGAAACTAACTATACAGTACTTTGAACTACTTTAATTTTAGTTAGTGAGAGATCACCATTTTGTGTGTAAGTATTAGTCATATAACATGTGAATAATTGTTTACAGATTGGCATTATTAAATTATGTAGCATGTGAATAATTGTTTACAGTTTGATCAATGATCATATATAAGAGAGGGGGAGGGGGGTAAATTTAGCATTTAATAAATCGTCTAATTAACCTAAGCATACCGTGAACTATTTGAATTTTAGTCAGTGAGAGATCGCCACGTTGTGTGTAATTATTAATCATATATCATGTGAATAATTGTTCTCAGTTTGACATTATTAATCATATAGCACGTGAATAATTGTTTGCAGTTTGATCATTGATCACATATAAGAGCGAGAGGGGTAAATTTGGCATTTAATAAATCGTTTAATTTACCTAAGCTACTCTTTCATTCAGGTTTACATTTTAATTTAAACTATATCCTTATCTTCATACTATATATATCCAATAAGAATTCATTAATTTATCAACTTAGTCTTACTTAATGGATTAATATTTAAATTTTAAGGGTTTTTTTGTCTACTAAAAGATTTTCCCAAATTCATGCTTTTAAAATGAGTATGATTAATTGTGGATGATTTAAATAAATTTATGAGAGAAAAGTAGCTCAGGGGATAATTAAGACGAAAATTAAAATAATTTAGGCACAAGCATGTAACAAATTTAATAGTTTTGGGGGACATGATGGACTAAAAAGTAGTTACGGATATAACAAGGAATAAATTAAGTTAATAGTTTAGGAGCAATAGTGACCAAAGTCTTTATGTAATTGTCAATAAGTTTTTGGTAGACAATTAGAGTACAAAACTATAGCCCTCAATTATCATCACAACTTTAAAGTTTTGATATAGTCTTAGAGGATTTAAGTTGCTATCATAACAATCTAGATTTAAATCTTGTTGACCACGAATTACTAAAATGGGTTGAGATAGTTGTCACTCCAAGAACCCAGGCTTCTACTCCTAATAAGTGCATTTAATCTGCGGGGGCGCGTTCGAAAGTTGGAGTACCACAAAACTGTATACCCTCAGCTGTTGATCTTTCTTTCCAAGATACTTTACGTGTTGTTTTACACTATATATATATAATATATATATATATATATATATATATATATATATATATTATATTATATAGTAAAACTTGTGTCAACTTAAGTGGACGTCCACTAAGTTTCTTACCATTGATGATCACTTGATTGAGCTGCTTTGTGGATGATCCGCTCCTGTTAAACTTGATCTACATATTTTCTAAAACCCCCAACACACCAAATTTGGGGTGAACCCCGTCGTGGTTTGACCCTCCGTCGAGCCATGCTAAAAAGTTCTATTCATTTGAAACCATTAAAATTGATACGAGTGGATGAAGGGTCAATCATGACGGATTCAACCCAAATTTGGGTGTGTTGGGGTTTTAGAATATGTAGATCAAGTTCAACGGAGCGGATCATCCACAAAGCAGCTCAATCAAAGTGATCATCAATGGGTAAGAAACTTTAGTGGACGCTCCACTTAAGTTGACACAAGTTTTACTCTATATTATATATATATATATATATATATATATATATATATATATATATATATATATATATATATATATATATATATATATATATATATATATATATATATATATATATTAAGAGAGAGAGAGAGAGAGAGAGAGATAGAGAGAGAGAAGTGTTCCTAAGCTAATGCCTTAGATAATCATCTAAGTACGCGACCTAAAATCACATAAATGAGCTACTTGTGGATGATTCGCTCTGTTAAACTTGATCTACAATTCTAAAAATCTCAACCCACCAAGTTTGCGGGTGAACTCGTCGTCGTTTTGACCATTCATCCACTCGTATCAATTTTAACGGTTTCGAATGAATAGAACTTTTCACATGGCTCGACGGAGGAGTCAAACGACGATGAGTTCACCTCAAACTTGGTGTTGTTGGCTTTAGAATATGATAGATCAAGTTTAACGGAGCAAAATCATCCACAATGTAGCTCAATCATGTGATTTTAGGCTGCGTCCTTAGATGATTATCTAAGCGCGTCACCTTAGATAATCATATATATATATATTATATATATATATTATATATATATATATATATATATATATATATATATATATATATATATATATATATATTATATACTATATATATATTATCAATGTTGAAAATAACGAAAATGGTTATGTAACTTTATTAGCCTCCTTTAAAGGTTAAGAAAAAAACCACAAAAAACGTAATGCATAACATATGTTATAGTGTTTATTAATTATTTAGATATTTTATAAATACTAACAATTCATAATAACTTTAATACTTAGAATCATCAAACTTTTTAAACATAACATCATAATTATTAAATATAAAAAATATAGTATCACAATTTCTTAACAAAAGTTAGTTATATATGACTAATAATCATTCCAAAAAGCATCATTAAATGATCAAATACGTAAACGTCGTCAAGTTTAAGGCAATAAAACAAGTCTAAATGCTTCCAACTCTCAAGTTCTTAAGTTTACAAAAATTTTCTGATTCCTAATCAAGTTCACTACATCAACCAAACTAAATATGATTATGTAACAGTAGTAAGAAATTTTGCATATACAAAAATTGTAACTTAATTTCACAAATTGAAACTTAATTAATTCCAGTATTAACTGAAAATTGAAAACTAAAACCTAATCGAAATCAAGTAATAACTAAAAGTAATTATCTAATCAACATAATTAACCCACTAATTACTCTCGATATTCTAATTCTATGACAGATCTTAAAAAATTATGTTGAAGGATAAAATAATGGAGCAACCAGTGTGATATGATTTATAGTAAATTGAATATGAAAGATTGGAATTTGAAAGACAATTTCAGAGTCACTATATAAACTGATATGCCCCACACATAACTAAAAATTAAAAACTAACCTCCCCAAAGTCACAAAATCCCCTGATAGCCGGAGGAGATCCAGAGGAGGCAAAGAGCTAGGGTTTGAGTTGGACTAGGTGAAGAGATCACATATTCGCAAGAAGAGAATAGAGTGATCAATACTAAAATAGGTAGGGTTTAAATGATTTAGTGGTGGAGATGCATCAACGCATCCTAATCAGAGATACAATTTAATCTTAAAAAATCCATGTTAATTGGTTATATAATGTAACGCATATTAACGCAATTTAACGTCTTTTTTGGGTTAAAAGTTTCAGGGTTAAATGGTGTGTAACCTAACAAAAGGGCGTCATTAAGTTACAAAACGGGTTATATAACGGGTTTTAAATCTAACTAAATTGTGTTTATTACGAATGAAATGGTAAAAAAATTACTATTAAATGAACTACATTATCAAATACTGTCAATATTAAATATTCGTAAATTAATGAACTACATTATCAATATTAAATATTCGTAAATTATTTGTAAATATTCGTAAATTATTAAATATTCAGTTAAGACACGGATTATTACTTAAGAAATGTACAACTAGATCCATCACCCTCTTGATATATTCCTAGCAACAAAATAACCTAGCCAGGAAAGGCAACAACATGCTACCCTATGAAGTTGCACATGCTTACACTCTTGGTGATAGCAAACGCACTTAAGTGGTGTCCAGTTCCAATTAAGAAATTAGACCACCGACAAGTGAGGGATACTCTTTGTGTTAATTGGGGATGTTCTTTAGAATCATATCTTTCCAAATCCAAAGAACAGTTATTTTATCCCAGATAAAAAATTAGGGAAAATTATGTCAATGCCCCAAAAGTAAAACTTTTATTGTTGCAGCCCTTCACTTTTTTCTCATGTGGTTTAGCCCCCAGAAAAGTCACATCATATGATGTAGCCCTTTTTCGTGTAATTATCATATCAACTAAGGATAAAGAGAGAGAAACAAATATAAAAGCCCAAAATACCCTCATTTCTCCTCCCTCTTCGTTCTCTCCAGATGTATCATGTTAGGTCCAGTTTGATAATCATGTTAAGTCTAATTTAATTCCTTTTAAGTCTAATTTAAATCATGTTAAGTCTAATTTAACTTGTTTTAGGTTTAAAAATAAGTTGAATTAGAGTTAACATGAACCATGTTAAGTCTATTTTAACATGTTTTAAGTCTAATTTTATGTTAAGTCTAATTTAATTCATATTAGGTCCAGTTTGATTCATGTTAAGTCTAATTTAATTCCTTTTAAGTCTAATTTAAATCATGTTATGTCTAATTCAACTTATTTTAAGTCTAAAAATAAGTTAAATTAGACTTAACATGAATCATGTTAAGTCTATTTCAACTTATTTTAAGTCTAATTTCATATTAAGTCCAATTTTACTTCATGTTAAGGCCAATTTGTT
Source organism: Asparagus officinalis (assembly GCF_001876935.1). NCBI lineage: Eukaryota > Viridiplantae > Streptophyta > Magnoliopsida > Asparagales > Asparagaceae > Asparagus > Asparagus officinalis. The sequence continues at coordinate 1,310,190 of NC_033800.1, read as the reverse complement.
TCATGTTAAATCTAATTTAATTCCTTTTAAGTCTAATTTTAATCTAGTTTAATGTTAAGTCCAGTTTGGTTCATGTTAAGTCCAGTTTTATTCGTGTTAAATCCAGTTTGGTTAGTGTTAAGTCCAGTTTGGTTCGTGTTAAGTCCAGTTTAAATCATTTTAAGTCTAATTTAAATTATTTTAAGTTTAATTTAAATCTTGTTAAGTCTAATTTAAATTCTTTTAAGTCTAACTTAAATTGGACTTAACATGAAATTAGACTTAAAATAAAATAAAATAGACTTAACATGGATTATATGTTAAGTCCAATTCGGTTCATGTTAAGTCCAATTTAAATCATGTTAAGTCCAATTCGGTTCATATTAAGTCCAATTTAAATCATATGAAGTCCAATTCGGTTCATATTAAGTCCAATTCGGTTCATGTTAAGTCCAATTCGGTTTATATTAGGTCCAATTTAAATCATGTTAAGTCTAATTCAACTTGTTTTAAGTCTAATTTCAGTCCAATTTAAATCATGTTAAGTCTAATTCAACTTGTTTTAAGTCTAATTTCATGTTAAATCCAATTTGTCCAATTTAAATCATGTTAAGTCTAATTCAACTTGTTTTAAGTCTAATTTCATGTTAAATCCAATTTAGTTCATGTTAAGTCTAATTTAAGTCTAATTCAACTTGTTTTAAGTCTAATTTCATGTTAAATCCAATTTAGTTCATGTTAAGTCTAATTTAATTTTTCAAGTCTAATTTAAATAATGTTATGTCTAATTTAACTTATTTTAAGTCTAAAAATAAGTTGAATTAGACTTAACATGAATCACGTTAAGTCTAATTCAACTTGTTTTAAGTCTAATTTTATATTAAGTCTAATTTGATTCATGTTAAGGCCAATTTTGTTCATGTTAAGTCTAATTCGGTTCATGTTAAGTCTAATTTAATTCCTTTTAAGTCTAATTAATTTATATCATGTTATATCTAATTCAACTTGTTTTAAGTCTAAAAACAAGTTGAATTAGACTTAATATGAATTGTGTTATGTCTATTTCAACTTATTTTAAGTCTAATTTTAATCATGTTAAATTCCTTTTAAGTCTATTTTAAATCATGTTAAGCCTAATTCAACTTTTTAAGTCTAATTTCATGTTAAGTCTAATTAAATTAGACTTAAAACAAGTTGAATTAGACATAGCATGATTTAAATCTTTAAAAGGAATTAAATTTGACTTAACATGAATTAAATTAGACTTAATATGAAATTAGACTTAAAACAATTTGAATTAGACTTAGCAAGAATTAAATTAGACTTGAAACAAGTTGAATTAGGCATAACATGATTTAAATTAGACTTAACATGAATTAAATTAGACTTAATATGATTTAAATTGAACTTAACATGAAATTAGACTTTCATGTTAAGTTTAATTCAACTTGCTTTTAGACTTAACATAAAAGAATAGAGGAGATAATGACATTTTTGGTTTTTTTAATTTTTTTATTCTCTCTCTATGCTGAGTTGGCAGGTAATAATTGCTAAAAATGGGTTGCAGAGCATAGATCTCCAATTTAAGGGCTAAAACACATGAGAAAAAGTCAAAGGGGCTCCAGCACATAAAGTTTTTGCTTTTGGGGCATTGACACAATTTTCCCAAAAAATTATGAGCGTATATATATGTATATGTATCTTCCATTATTCAGCACTAACTAATGCCTTAATTTGTTGATCTAATGATTAGCTGTCCTTAACCATTTAACTTTTTCTGCGGATTCCCTAGTGATTCATGAAAGCAAGTGTTAGGTTTGATATATTCTATTCTAATACCAAATACTAACGTGGAGGCAAGTAATGGGATCAACAATGCAGTGCCGACATCTAAGAGCGTTTCCTCAATAATGGGAAGCCACCCGGCTTGTTTCCTTTCTGCGAGCAAAAAATAAAATAAAAGTAAAGTAATTAAATTAAATATTAAGATGCCAAAGTGCTTCAACATTGTGTGAACTAAGACACACACATTAAGAATTTGAGCTCCCATACTCTGCACCAATGTGACAATTCCTCTTCTTCTTTTCCCAACATGTAATAAAAATAGGATATATCTTTTCAAATATCTGGTGGAGAATGTTTCTTTTCCTGAGAATCTCTTGTAATGCTTATCATGCCACTACAATTATAATATCAGAAAAAATTATAAAATTAGGAGGAGACAAAACTGAAAAATGGAAAAAAGAAATATTTTAAGGGAAAACACAAGTACCAATAAGAAGGTCATAAAAATAATACGAAAATGGAAATTAATTTCCAAAACAATTTGTAGAACTTAGAAATTACATCTTATGCGGCATGAATGAAGAATACTGACCAAAATATGAAGCAAATTATTCTAATAAGTGACAAATATATTGTCGTTTGAGTACCAAACAGTCATAAGTGGGCTGTACCATTGATAGCCATTTTAGGGCCTAAATTCAAGTCCATAAACTAGATTGAGCTGGACCTCCGGCCATATTACTTACGGCCCGGAATAATATAGAAAGTTAAATAAATGACTGGGCCTCGTTGTCAATATCATTTATTCTGTTTCTTTCAAGTTTAGAAGTTACACGTGAGATGTGATACAAACTATATATTACAAAGTAATACAGACTGTATAAAGAATGATTCACTTCAACAAATAATAATAATAATGATGATGATGGTAAATTAAATTAAGAAAAGAAAAAACACCGGCATTTTCTATTCCTAATAATGTGACCAAATTCTTCCAATTTACTTCTTTCGTATTCCTCCTGATCATTCATCAACTCCTTGATTACTTCTGATGCTTCTCTAACAAGCAGGAAAGTCCGGGGGAGGTGGAGGAAGAGTAGTCGAAGGTGTGGGCCCATTCTCCACTTCAAAAACCATTGCTAGGCCCCAGTTTAGGTGCACATCCAGGTGGCAATGCATGATCCAAACTCCTAATAATTAACATCGCAAAAACGCACCCAAATCAAATAAAAATATGGTGTGCGTGAACCAATTCAAGAGTTAAATATTTCTTAATTCAAAAGCCATCCAATGAAAAAAAAAAAAAAATCAACCAATTAGTAGTTTTATGATGGGGTTATATGCATGCACGTAGTAGTTTTATGATAGGTTTAAATGCACACGACACCTATAGTTATATGCTTCGGAAACTAACTCAAACTATTTAGTGACAACAAGTTCCATAATATTTGCAGTTAATTTTTTTAAGGTTTTATAAGACTTCATATATATATATATACCTGGATTATTGGCCTTGAACCTGATGACGGCCCAGCCTCCAGTAGGAACTGCGATTGTATTCCTCACTTGCGGGTGCACCAAATTATACCCCTTAGCATCCCTACTCTCGTTAAAATTCCCAAACCCCTGAGCCACCACAAAAAAATCGTACCCATGCAAATGCATCGGGTGACTCTCAATCCCCAGTATCGCCGTATTCTGCAGCACCATCTCCACTGTCGCATTGTACTTCACCCTCTTCACCCTCGTCGCCTTCACCGTCGACACCAACGGCGTGTTCGAGTTCACGCCCGGGTTCGTGTAATCGAACACGGTCGGGGGATCGTCTGGAAAATCAGCTGTATAGACTCCTGCGACGTCTCTGAAATGTGCTTCTAATATTGACATTTTGGTCGGGAACTGGAACGATACGTTGTTCATGCTCGCGGCCAGGGCCTGGCCTTGGCATTTGGGCTGGTCTGCGCCGCACGGGGCCAGGCCCAGTCCCGTCGTCACGAACATCTTCTCGTCAACATCTAAAGGGACCGTGCGCAATCCTGGCTTGACCAAACCAAGCAAGCTTGAGTAAAATTTATGTGCGGTCGGGGTGTCGTTAAATGCCGGCATTGATGGCATGATTGGTAGCTCTGACGACGATGGTGATTTCTCGTAACGGAGGATTGCGGTGGTGGTGGTGTTGTCGAAGGAGACGTTGGGGGCGCTCATGTAGGCGCTGGCGGCCATGTAGTAGGACTGAGAGGGCGCGGCATTGGCGATCATTAGGGCGTCCACGGTCTGGCCGGGGGCGATGACGATGACGACG
>NC_033800.1:1257601-1306114 GCF_001876935.1 Asparagus officinalis | reverse complement strand
CGCGATCTTGAAGAAGAGTTGGTTGTTGAGTGCGGCGTTTATGATTCGGAGCATGTAAGTCTTTCCTTGTACTACTTCTAGCTTGTATGTATCTGCATATCCCCAGTAAGAACATGTATAGGATTATTCTGTTGTATAAGATCGAGGCAGCACATTATCAAGGGATGCATACCAGACACTATTCTAAACTAGAATCCCATTCTTACCAGAATCGTCTGCATGCAAGAATTGTTGGAATAATCATGACGTGGCCGGGCCGAGAGAAGCGGTCAAGCAACAGCATGAATTGGTTGCGGGATTCATGAGTTGGTTACGGGATTTGATCTTATTTTTAGGATAGGTTGGTTTTGAGTCTGTTAAGCTTTTTCTCTTATTTAAAGCGAGTGATTGTTTTAAGTTTGAGTAGCATCCCAATCAATAAAAACTCTCCAGTTCTCTCCGTGTGCATATTCTCCCTCTGTGCCTTCATTCAACGTTTTTTTTTTTGGCTTTGATCCAGCTTCATCACGAGGCTTTGATCCAGTTTCATCACGTGGTATCAGAGCTAGTATGCCGAAGCAGATGCCGTCGTCGAGCAAATCCCAGAGTGGGAGCGAGGAGCTCACTGACACAGTAACAGCAAGGGAGGGCTCGGTAACCCTCAAGTACCCGATGCTGTCGAAGTCGAATTACCCGGCGTGGGTAATGAAGATGAAGGCCAACATGCGCGCCCAAGGGGTTTGGGCGGCAATCGAGGCCACCGGCGATGCTGAATCGGTGGACGAGAAGAAGGATCAGATGGCGCTCGCCGTCATCTACCAGGCGATCCCGGAGGAGACAATGCTTCAAGTCGCGGGCAAGGAGACTGCCCGTGAGGTCTGGGAGGCACTCAGAACCATGCACGTTGGTGTGGAACGTGTGAAAGAAGTCAAACTCCAGGCACTTCGGTGGGAGTTTGAGAATCTGCGCATGGGCGATGCGCAGTCGGTGGATGAGTTCGCTACAAAACTCACTACCCTTGTGAACCAAATACGTTCTCTTGGGGAGACAATGGAGGAGAGCCATGTGGTGAAGAAACTTCTCCGTTGTGTGCCACCAAAGTTCTTGCAGATCGCCGCGACTATGGAGCAGTTCGGCGATCTCAAGACCATGCAGGTGGACGAGGTGATTGGTGCTCTAAAGGCACATGAGGAGCGCTACCGTGACTACGACGACCGGCACGAACAGGCGCTACTAATAAGAGGGGATCCTAAACCCGACGCAAAGTCATCACGGGGAAAGGAATTTTTTTCTCAAAACAACCGCGGGCATGGGCGTGGTTACTCACGCGGCCGTGGTCGTGGCCGAGGCCGCGGCAATGGAGGTCGCGGCAGTAGCACTAGTACTCGCCAAGGAACAAACGGAGGTCGTGAAGGAGGCCGAGACAAGAGCATGATCAAGTGTTTCAACTGCAACAACTTCGGGCACTATGCTTCGGAGTGTCGCAGTAAGCACCGAGACGAGGAGACCAATCTCACCCGTGTTCTAGATGAAGAGCCAGCACTACTCTTGTCCGAGTGCGCAGGGGGCGCGCGCAACACGGTGTTGTTGAATGAGAAGAATGTTATTCCGAAGCTGCAGACAGATGAGAAGGCACCGGTCGGGTCTGACGTGTGGTACCTGGACAATGGGGCCAGCAACCACATGACAGGCCAGCGGTCTATGTTCAAGCACTTGGATGAGAGCATCCACGGGCAGGTGAAGTTTGGCGATGGCTCGACGGTGCAAATCAAAGGGAAGGGATCCATCCTATTTCTATGCAAGAACGGTGAACAACGACTACTGCGGGAGGTATATTTCATACCAAGTCTATGTAACAATATTATTAGTCTTGGTCAGCTCTCTGAAGGTGGCAGTAGGACTGTTATGTGTGGAGCATTTTTGTGTATATATGACAGGAATGGGAGATTGTTGATCAAAGTCAAGAGATCCCCCAACAGGCTTTACAAAGTTTTGTTGGAAACTTGTGAACCTGTTTGTTTGACGGCAAGCATGGAGGATCCAGCTTGGTTGTGGCATGCGAGGCTTGGGCACGTGAGCTTCCAGGCACTCAAGATGATGGGGGATCGAGTAATGGCATACGGCATCCCGAAGATCAATCATCCAACGCAGATTTGCGAGGGATGTCTTGTGGCAAAGCAAACGAGGAATGCCTTCCCCTCACAGGCAAACTTCAGAGCCGAACACCCGCTACAGTTGGTACACGCAGATTTGTGTGGACCGATAACACCAGAGACACCCGCCGGCAACAGATACTTCCTCCTCCTTGTTGACGACTATAGCCGGATGATGTGGGTGTACATAATCAAGTTGAAGAGTGAAGCATTTGGCGCGTTCAAGAAGTTCAAGGCATTGATCGAGAAGGAGGTTGAGCACAAGATAAAGGTGTTGAGGACAGATCGCGGTGGCGAGTTCTTGTCTCAACAGTTCACGACTTTGTGTGAAGAAGAAGGCATCCAGCGGCACTTGACAGCGCCATACACGCCACAACAAAATGGCGTTGTTGAACGAAGAAACCGTACTGTCCTAGAAATGGCAAGGAGCTTACTGAAGAGCATGCGTATGCCTGCAAAGATGTGGGGGGAGGCGGTGAGGCATGCGGTCTACATACTCAATCGAGTACCGACGAAAGCCTTGGCTAGCACAACTCCCTATGAGGCATGGACGGGCAAGAAGCCTCATCTGGAGCACCTAAGGGTTTTTGGGTGCACTGCACATGTCAAGGTACCGAACGTACATACAAAGAAGCTCGACGACCGCAGCATTCCCATGGTGTACCTTGGAGTAGAAGCGGGAAGCAAGGCGCACAGGATGTATGATCCCCGACACGGCAAGATTCACGTGAGTCGTGATGTTGTCTTTGAGGAAGAAAGAAGCTGGGAATGGAGTGAAGCTAAGAAAAATGACCCACAGGCTTGGGTCACGTTCACCGTCGAGGAGCCCATTGATGGTGACAGAGCAGCACTCAGTCACACGGAAGCTGGGGAGCAGACGCCCTCTACACCTGGCGTTCCCACGGAGTCATTGACACAGGGTGCGGCATCGTCATCATCTCCGAGTCCGCCGGCCGCGTCAGCTCCAGCCTCACCGTCAACTGTCCAGGGATCTCCAGGGAGTTCTGCTTCCTCGTCTACTGATGATTGGACTGAGAAATATCGTTCACTTGCTGACATTTATGAAGAGACCCGTGACGATGAGCTATTATTGCTAGCTGCCGAGGAGCCAGCAACCTATCATGAAGCCGCAAATGTGAAAGAGTGGGAGGAAGCCATGAAGAGAGAACTGGAGGCCATCGAGAAGAACAAGACATGGGTGCTCACCGAGCTGCCACCCGGTCACAAACTCATTGGACTAAAATGGGTATACAAGTTGAAGAAGGACAGCGAAGGCAACACCCTCAAGCACAAAGCAAGACTTGTGGCAAAGGGGTACGCTCAACAGCAAGGAGTTGATTTTGAGGAGGTCTTCGCACCGGTGGCCAGACTTGACACCGTCAGGTTGATCATTGCCCTTTCGGCTCAGCGAGGATGGGAGGTGCACCATTTGGACGTCAAATCAGCATTTCTAAATGGTGATCTCCAAGAAGAAGTGTATGTTGCCCAACCTGAAGGCTTCATCGTGAAGAACCAAGAGCACAAGGTGTACAAGTTGTCCAAAGCCCTCTACGGCCTTCGTCAAGCACCAAGGGCGTGGAACAAACGATTGGACCAGAGTTTGAAAGGCCTTGGGTTCGTGAGATGTTCACAAGAACAGGCGGTGTACACAAGAAGCAATGGAGCTGACACACTCATTGTCGGAGTGTATGTTGATGACTTGATCGTCACCGGCACGAGTGTTGACGAGATAAAGGGGTTCAAGAAGCAGATGATGAAGGAGTTTGAGATGAGTGATCTTGGGTTACTCTCCTACTACCTTGGAATCGAGGTGGACCAGAGAAGGGACTGTGTCACACTAAGACAGTCGGCCTATGCCAAGAAGATACTAATGCAATTCGGAATGAGCGAATGCAACCCGACAAAATACCCCATGGAACCAAAGCTGCAACTCGGAAAGGATGCTAATGGAACATTGGTGAATCCAACGGAATACAGGCGCGTCATCGGATGCTTGAGGTACTTGACTCACACCCGTCCGGATCTCTCTTATTCCGTCGGGTTGGTGAGTCGGTATATGGAGAGGCCTACTACCATGCATCACCAGGCGGTCAAGCAAATCCTAAGGTATGTGAAGGGAACCATTAGCTACGGGCTTGTGTATGGAAAAGGACATGAAGTTGAGGAGTTGGTCGGATTTACTGATAGCAATCTAGCCGGGGATGTCGATGACAGAAGAAGTACTAGTGGCATGGCATTCTACCTCGGCGAGAATCTGATCACTTGGGCATCTCAGAAGCAGAGAACTGTGGCATTATCCTCATGTGAAGCCGAGTTCATGGCAGCAACTGCAGCAGCTTGTCAGGGACTGTGGCTGAGGAGTTTGATCAGCGAGGTGACTAGTTGTAAGCCCAAGCCAGTCACTCTTTATGTCGACAACAAGTCTGCAATAGCTTTAATGAAGAATCCAGTGTTCCATGGACGCAGTAAGCACATCGATACTCGTTTCCACTTCATTCGAGAGTGCGTGGAAAAGGAACTGATCGTTGTCAAACATGTGAGTACTGAAGAACAGCGTGCTGATATTCTGACTAAGGCACTTGCTAGAATCAAATTCAAGGAGATGTGCGAGCATATTGGCGTCAAAGATCCGGCTTCCCCACGTCAAGATTAGGGGGGAGCATGTTGGAATAATCATGACGTGGCCGGGCCGAGAGAAGCGGTCAAGCAACAGCATGAATTGGTTGCGGGATTCATGAGTTGGTTACGGGATTTGATCTTATTTTTAGGATAGGTTGGTTTTGAGTCTGTTAAGCTTTTTCTTTTATTTAAAGCGAGTGATTGTTTTAAGTTTGAGTAGCATCCCAATCAATAAAAACTCTCCAGTTCTCTCCGTGTGCATATTCTCCCTCTGTGCCTTCATTCAACGTTTTTTTTTTTGGCTTTGATCCAGCTTCATCACGAGGCTTTGATCCAGTTTCATCAAGAATCATATGCATGCAAAGGGCGGTTCTAAACCTTTCTCTTGTGTAGTTTAGAACAACATGTTACATGCGTATTGTTCTAAACCTTTGTTTTTGCTAACCTGTTATTATTTCAACTTTTTAGCTCGTTTGCTGTTAATATGATACACATTCAGATTATTATTGTCTGTATCATAATTGATGATTTAAATATGTGTCACTAATTAGCAGCATAAATCAGTCAAAGCCACAAGTGACGTGCGCGTATAACCTTTTTTTTCACATCCGATTGAATAGTCACAGTTTTTTTTTTTTTTAATTACCATTCTTCGAGTTTCATAAAATCCTAGAATATACTTATTTATTATATCTGAAATACAGATCCTCATATAGTACATCCAACCCCAGAAAACCGCAGGTATAACATCACATTAATACATTACATAACACATTATTAGCTTTACAAAAAACAAAATTATAATATGAAAAGATTATTAAAATATTATACACTTACAATGTTTTTAGTATATCATCCCCGTCAATTCACGCCTACCTCGCATACTGAAACAACCTCTACGTATATTATCGGTACTTTCACTACCCTATCATTGCGTCCCCCTATTTACTACACCTCCACCTATCCACCATGTCAACATTTATAATAACCTTCAACAGACAAAAGGTAATGATTAATGGTAATAAAACACTAATAATAATATACTTGACAAAAATTCCGTCATATGCACATCCCCATGATAAGAAAATCCCATGTCGATTCAATCATTATCAATAAACACTCCCATCAAAAATACACATTAATTATAAGTATTTATAATATATACTTTATATTATTATAATATATATATATTATATATATATTATAATATTAAAATTTATATCACATATTCTGTTCGACCTATCTTTAGACTATTATAATATTTAGCCACATGTAACACACAAATGAGCGTCTAAAATCATTTTTTTAAAATTTTAACTTTCATTTGGATAGTTTTGACTTATTTTGGAAATTCTTACTAATATATATATGGTCATGTTAATGGACACCGAGTTGATAAATCTCATTAATGAATGATTACCATCCCTATCCGCTTCAATCATTGATAATTACACCAAAGAAAACATTATGGGCCTATTTAGATTTGCCCTAAAATTAAGTGAACATAGAATAAATTAAATCAGGGAAAAGTAAGATAATATACGAAACTAATTGTTTGGGAGGGGAAACTTAATTTACCAGTGAATTGTGATGTTGTATGGTGAATCATTGATGACGTGGACAATCAACGTATCACCGTCGTGAACATGTATAGTTGGCCCTGGCAGCTTTCCGTTGACCGCGGTGATAACTCTGCTTTCACAAAGTCGTTCCACCGTCAAGTTGCCCACCTAATCAACATGAACGGGTGAAAGAAACTCAGCGTATGTTAGATAAGGCCATTTCAGTATATGCTTGTTTAAAGAAAAATTGACTTTGCTGTTATTTGTATTAAATTGTAGCACTGTTTATATATTAGACAGCTAGGGGACATGTATGGATCCTAGGTAGTGGTAAATTAATCGCGTGTCATATGGAAACAATATTTAAACAGATCGATGAATCACGTGCCAATTAAACACAATATTATTATGGGCGTTATTTATGCTTCTTTTATTTAATTAGAATTGTGGGGTCATAATTTATAAGTTAATAACTAATTTATTTAGAAACAGCTAGAAAATGTTCTCCCTTTGCATATATCGATGAAAAGAAAGTTCAAAGTTCCAATTTAAAAATATCACAAATATAGCTAAAATCCATGCCTGTAATAGTATATTGACTTCGCGTTGTATATGCATGTGGAGCATGACCTATTATCAGGAAATAAGGGGGGAAACAAAAACTTATTCATATTCCCAGAAAATGTCTAACTACATATGTTAACTGGTGCGTATACATATATGCCTAAGTGGGTACAAACTCTTGTCCATTAATTTTTGTTAGTCTTTGATTTTGCTTTGAGATTTGTGCTAGCATGTGATATACGCATCTCAAAGACACCTTTCATGTCTAGCACGATATCAAAGCAAAATCAAAGGCTGAAAAAAATTGGTGGGCAATAAGCTCTTATATATATATCCACTTCATACACACACACATAAGAACATGTACCTACTGGTTATGGCTAGCTAGTTGCGTTAGTGATGAATCGAAGTGTTTCAAACCTTACATGTTGGTTCAGTACAAGGAAACTTGGAGATTGATGTACCATTAATGCATTACCAGTGCATGTGACCGATTACAACTTATATCCTAGCTAACTATATGCATAATATTCCAAGGAACAGTTAACTATATGTAGTTAATAATGCTTAGTGACGATATATATATATATATATATATATATAGCTACACTAAAAACAGAAACAAATTAAGATTTTCAAAAAAAAAAACTTTGAAGCAGTGCTGCATGCAATATAGAAATAAGAGCATGAATGCAGTATGCATGTGCGCATCAACTAGGAGACAGGACCGGCCGCAATTACATTGAACGTATGCTCCTTCACCGCAGCACGCACGCGGCCAGATCCAACAAGAACAAAAACACAAACAGTGATCAACAACATGAACCTTGTCATATCGTCGTCAAGCAAGCAATGATATTAATGATCAGAGGGGAGATCAAGAGAAAATAATTAAGGTGTAGTGTTCGATCTCGTTGCACAATGTAACCGGTCCTTATATAGAGCTCTGCATTCAAAAGATCTCGCCAGCAGGATTAGAAACTTACCGGAAATTTTGTCCAAGAAGGAAAGATTTCCCCTCACGTTTCCTCGTACCGAGACAACTTGGAACAGCCAAGCCAGCTAAGCTTATCCGCGGGTCGTTATTAAACCAGATGACATATATAGATCGTGCATTCACCTTCACAATTAGTATGCAAACATTAGTTAAACTATCACCATCAGACTACTGCTTTTCAAAACAGTCATCTAAAGCTTCATCGAAAGAGTTTCAAGCCCTCACGAAATGCACTTTGGCCGGTGTTAAAAGACTTTTGATGATATGCATATACGCAGAGGGGTACCCGCTAAATATCCTGAAGCGGGCTTAGATTGCATTGCTTCCATGCGTCTTAATTTGACGGAGGAGGAAGCGAGGCCATTTTGGACATTTTGGTCACTATGTACTCGGTCAGAATGTAATTAGTTATAGTTTGTTAATCGTAGCTGCACCTACTACCTAGCTAATTAGAGAACAACTAAAGTTAATGAAAATGCTTTGTTTAACTTTGAATGTATCTTGTTCAAAATTTTAATTGGTCAGAATTATGTTCGGTGCAGAAGGTATCTGGGTTTTAATTGACCGGTAGTTACCAACTTGACTATGAAGTCTATGATCATGAAATGGTCCATAGATTTGCCTTGAGGAGTAAGGTTTTAATTAACTGGTTTGTTGAGTAGGAATTTAATTCAGCAGTAGGTAATTATTGAAGAGAATCATGAATTTGCCTCTGCTTGATGAGCTCAACGGTGAGGAGCAGTTGGAGACCAGATCAGCTAGTCACAGAGTTGATATGCTCATAATCTTATTTGTACACGGAAAGTCATTAACAACCGATTAAAAACTTAATAAGTAACATGTTTTTAATGCATTCCAATTTTATTCCAAACTTAATTTACATACTGAAGTATCTGTTTGTGGGAAAATTCATGAGAAAATTGAGAATAAAAATTTGTATTAATCTTCCTAACTGACTTATGAAAAGAATAAATGCAATCTCTCACTGTAATCTCTCTCTAACTGACTTAGAAAAAAAGAAATTACAACTCTTCTCTATCGGTATCCCGATTTACAAAAGAAAGAAGGAATCGACAGAGATCCTTCACTTTGTTTAAAACTGGGTTCTTCTTGGTGGCGATGAGAGTTTGAATCTTGTATCCCGTTGACGATCCAATCGCTTCGACTCGTGGAACGTTGTCTTTGCCTCTTGACTCGACGTCTTGGATGAACTTGCAAAGTAAGTTTTAGAACTCTGAACGAGTTTAGAAGAACTTGACGAGGAAGTTGAAAACTCTGCAAGAGAGTTGATTTGAGAAAGGGATTTCAATCCCTTTTAGCCGAAATAAACTTCCTAGGCAGGTTAAACTGGGGCCGATCAAGGTACTTCAAAAAGCCAATCTTCAAAGCCAAAATCAAGGCGATCCCAAAAACTGATCCTCCAGGATGATCCCAAGATCTCTCCCCCTCGCCAAGATAATTTCTGATCTCCCAGATTGTCGAAGTCCCTCAAAGATTCGATCCCAAGATCCCAAACCAAGATCCGAACCCCTTTTTAAGCTGATTTCTCAACTATTTATAGGGGTTTAAGCGGTGTAACCGTCCGCTTAAATTGCTCCTTAATGGGGGCTTAATTGCCCCTATTAAGTGGAAAACCATTTTGAAACGGTCAAACCCCCTTAAATTGCTCCATAAAGGGGGCTTATGGGGTGTAAGCGCCCCCATAAATCTCTCCATAATGGGGGCTTAATGGTCCCATTTCGTGAAAAATTGGTTTGAAACCGTTCAGGTCACGTTTGAACCAGTCAAACGCGAGATCCGTGTTCTGAAATGAGCTCCGTGTCTTGAACCTGGAGCGCGGTGGTGATTTCCGCGTATTGACATGAAAATGCGGTAGTGAACTCCGCGTCTTGATCTTGGAACGTGGCGATGAGCTACGCGTCTTGATCCTAAAACCCGGGAATGACCTCCGCGTTTTGTTGTTGAAACACGAGAATTACCTCAGTGTTTTGTTGTTGGGATGCGAGTATGAACTCCGCGTTTGGAATTAAAAACGCGAAGGTGGATGTAGGGTTGAAAATTTTAAGGATTGATTGATTCTCTTATTTTAAGAAATGAGTTCGATCACTTGGTACGAAACCCTTACAATCACTCTCTCTCTCTCTCGATTACAGAGGAAGAGAAGATTAATTCAGCTTCTCTTTTGTTTAAGGTGGGTTCTAGGTGACGAAAGGATGCTTCGCCCGATGCTTGAGTTGAGCTTGCCTCCTGTTGACGATCAGAACAAGATCACAAGAGCTTCTGACCTTCGTTAACCAGATGGAATCGAGGTTCGTACTCCGAATCGGCGTGCAGAAACTCTGATCTCTGATGCTTTGTGAAGTCCAAGCTTGGAAATATCCAATTAACTAACGATCAACCAACCAACCAACTCTTCATAGCTGCTCACGGCTATTTATAGAGCTTTAGCACGTAACCGACGTGCTACAATCGTGGAGTCGTGGGCGTAACTGATGCGCTAAAATTGTGGAGTCGTGGCATAACTGACTCCTTAAATCTAGGCCACGTGGCTGACTGGGTCTTCGTGGCTGTTACAGCCTGATTTGATGTGGGTGACGAACTTCACCGCGTTGGCGAACCTCATCCTTGATGTCGAGCCTCGCTGCGTGGCGAGCCTCGTCTTTGATGTCGAGCCTCGCTGCGTAGCGAGCCTCGTCTTTGATGTCGAGATTCGTTGCGTGGCGAGCCTCGTGAGCTTCCTTAATAATGAGCTTCGGCTTCACTGACGAGCTTTAAATCTGATAACAAGCTTTGTTTTTATTGACGAACTTCACCTCCGATGATGAACTCCGAACCTTGTATCCAATGACGAGCTTCGAACCTCGTTTCCAATGACGGGCTTCATCTTTGATGTTAAGTCTCATTTCCAATGATGAGATTCGAACCTCGTTTCCAATGACGAGCTTCACATCTTGTTTCCAACAACAAGCTTTGTTGTTTGAGACGAGGTCCGTCATTGTAATGACCCTCGTCATGCTCATTATTGTAGGCGTCAAAAAATGCTGAGAGATATCCAAACACAGCTCAAAAGGAAGTCATTCAAAATGTCAAAAAGAACACAAGTATAGACTGTCTCGCACGCGAGACAGTCTTTACTGTCTCGCACGTGAGACAGCTCTCAGAGGGTCAAAACTACTTTGCATAACCGCCAACATGTGGCCACTAACTGTTCAAGAACGTGGGAAACGTCGTGGGCGAGAATCACGTTAATAACTACCAAAATAACAGAGTTTAAAACGTGGGAAGGCAGTTACAGCGAAAACTGCCAGGAGTATTCCTTTTCCGAGATAGTGTTTACTGTCTCGCGGGCCGAGACAGCAAACACTGTCTCGCCACAGAGACAGCAAACACTGTCTCGACAGCCGAGACAGCAAATGCTGTCTCGCGAGCTTGTTTTCCGCCAACTGTTCTTAGGGGTTATAAATACCCCCCGAAGGCCATTTTTGAGGGAGGTTGATCATTTTGAGCACTTCAGAGCAGACAGAGCAGAGTTCTTGAGCTTCCAACAATCCCTTGAGATTCGAGCTTTGACTTGATTTTAAGAAGAACGACTATCTTACTTTGATAAGATATCGTTTCAAATTCTCACTTTGATAAACGAATGAAGAATCATTAAACCCCTCACGATTCAATCGGAATCTGTGATTTGGTGGTCCACGAGTCAAAGCGCTCCCAGCACAGGCTAAGATCCTACGCAAGCAGCGATCCAAACAACGATCCTGCGTTTGTTTCTCAAGAGTTGTAATTTTTCCTTTTGTTGTGTAAAAGGAGTCTTATAAAAAGGCTATCTTTTTTTTTGAATTTGTTGTAATCGACCGAAGATATAATGAATTCCATGACAAAGTTAATTTTTGACGCAAACAAACTAGCGACCACAGTGGGAGCCAACGGTCTCGCTACCGAGACCGTCGTGTCGCAGCCGATCAAGATCCCGATTGAATCAACGGTCGAGTACGAGTTCGACCAAGCGAAGTTTGAGGAGTATTTGTCATCCTCATCTGCAAAGTCTTCCTCACCTCGTAAATGCAGGAAGATTTCATCTTCGTTGAAGCTTTTTAAGTTGTCAAATGCTACGGATGAAGACTCTTGTCCGATTGTTGCTGAGAATTCTACTCGCAACATCTCTGCTCACGATGACTCTTCTCCAGTTAAAGAGCCATTGAACAAAAAACTACCAGCACTGACGAAAAGGGCTCGTCAGAGACGACGTCAGTGCCGCGCTCGTCAAATGGCTAAAGAACCATCAAAACTCTGTAAAGTTTGGATTCTAAAGTCTAGAGTTGTGCAAAATCAGCATTCGGAGCCCGTTAAGATTCCATGCCCACAAGGGGTGGTTCTAAACGTGTGACTCCCGACATAATCTTGGATCGTTCAAAGACTATAAGTTGTCCTGAGAATGCCAACAATGTTTTACATTCTCAGAAGAAAATATGTTTGTCAAAAGACATCGTTATACCTGGGGGGTCATACCAACAGACGATAAGATTTTTCGGCAATCATACCGATGAATCATACTATCAAGCTGGGGGTATGAACAAAACTTGAAAGAGAACTGTCCGGGAAATGAGCTCTCATTATTCCTGTGCGCGACTGATTAGAGCAATGCTATCAGAATGTGACTGTTTCAAACGAGAAGCCATCCCACGAAGAGTCTCGGTATTCCACAGTCTTTTCACCGAAATGTCGAAGCCTAAGCCGAGACATTTCCACAAGAGAAAATCAGTTGCCCAAGATGATGAATTCCCTGAAGTCACCATCAACGTGGCTGATAAAAGAAAGTCTAAGCGGCATTCAAGTGACTCAAATCCCGACTTTTCCCCGAGAGGAAAAGTCAATCCAAGAATTGCTCAAAGGATGTCTTGACTCCAATTAGGAACCATCAGACGCAGAGATTACAAAAAAAATGCAAGAAGGAATGTCCTCGGAGGATGAATTCTCGGACACTTGTTCTGTAATCGTTTCTGATGATACAATGTCTAGCACGGGACAAACCAGAGAAGTACTCACGATCACCTCTGATCAATTTGCTCAAATGCTTCAAGAAGCTCTAGCGAAGCAACGTGAAGAAATTAGAGCTGAGATGAAGACAGAGATGGAGTTAGCTATTCAACAAATGAGAGAATTGCTAACTCAACAACCTCAACCTCCTGAGTCCAGTCAGCGAGCTGAATCCAGCCGCCACACTCAGAATGTTATAGATGACAGTGATCTAGAAGTGGATGAAGTCATTATGGCTGATACACCTCCCAATGGCAATAACGCTGGGGGTGGTCTAACGGATTCTCCTAATAACAAGATTGAGGGTGGTTCAATAGCACCTCTCACAGGGGGTAGTCTAACTCATTCTCCTCAACGTCCTTCGAATGAAGATATAGACGATAAATGGAAAATGAAAGAGCTTGAAAACAAAATCAACGCTTTGATGACGGCTCAAGAAATGAAGAAGACGGGTATTCCATGTCCCTATCCAAGAGAATGGGATTCAATACCGTATCCGGCAAAGTTCAATCTGATTAACTTCACACTGTTTGAGGGGAAGAGCTCGCCTATTCAGCACTTGATTTATTTCAAGTCTCATTTGGGCATGATCTCTGGAAGTGAGGCTTTAATGGTCCGGTCATTCGTTGGCACCCTTCGTGAGTCGGCCTTCGATTGGTATCGGCGTCTCAAGCCAGGGAGCATCAATTGCTGGGATGACATGGAAAGTTTGTTCCTCAGTAATTTCTTCGATGACGACACCGAAGTGTCAATCGGATCCCTTGTAGATGAGAAGCAAAAAGACGGAGAGTCAGTCGACAATTTTGTCAAACGCTTCCGTAACAAGGCAATGAATTGCAGAGATCCTGTTACAGAGGAGTTTATCCTGCAAACATGCCATAATAATCTCTCTATCGATGTCCTGGAAACCCTGGGGGTCGTACCATCCAAAACTTGGAAAGATTTGAAAATGCGCGGTGAACAAGCTGAACATTTTCTTAAAAGAAAGAAAGCTGAGAGAGGCCGACCGACGACATCTGCAATCACTGGGAACGCGATCCCCGATCCGAGGTTCCAAAAGGAGTATTCTTTCCAAGATGATGAAGCTCCAGCCATATTGGAATACCTCCTCGCCAATGATAAAATCGAGCTACCGCCTATTAAAGATCAGGAGGGTGCTAAGATGATTACAGATCCAAACTACTGTGCATACCACAGAAGGATTCTTCATCCCACCAATATTTGCTTTGGACTCAAAAATAAGATCCAAGCATTAATTGACTCCGGCGTCATAATGGCGAAACAAGCCAAATAAAGACGACCCTATACTCCATTGGGTACACGAGTATAAACTGTTTTCCCTGACTCCGACAAGTATACGAGTATAAACTGCTTCTTCATCTCACTCCGAAGAGTATACGAGTATAAACTGCTCCTCGATACTCTAACAGGTATATGAGTCTAAACTATTTCCTTTCTTTCACGAGAAGTTCCTGGAGAGCGCTATGTATAGTATTCTTAAGGATAACCCGATCATACAGCTAAACATAATGATAAACCCAGTTTCGCAAGAAAAGTTGGGGGTGGATGGTTCATGTAACGGAAGTTCCTGAAAGAATACGATATGTAATTTTCTTAGGAATAACCCTATCATTACAAACAAAGTGTTAAACACTACATCCCCACGGTGATTTTCGAATACTCTTTTGCTGAGATGAGGTTCGATCACTTCGTTGGATCAATCTTCCCTCACAAATTGAACGATCAAACCTTTAAACAGTTATGATCGTATCAAATTCCCTTTTGGTCAAACCTTTAAACAGTTAGGACCAAAACCAAAATCCCCTCTCGATTCGTTCCATGAACGAGAGGTCCACAAATTGAACGATCAAACCTTTAAACAGTTAGGATCGTCTCAAATTCTCACTTGGTCAAACATTTAAACAGTTAGGACCAAAACCAAAATCCCCTCTCGATTCGTTCCATGAACGAGAGGTCCACAAATTGAACGATCAAACCTTTAAACAGTTAGGATCGTCTCAAATTCTCACTTGGTCAAAACTTTAAACAGTTAGGACCAAAGCCAAAATCCCCTCTCGATTCCTTCAATGAACGAGAGGTCTATAAATCGAGCGATCAAACCTTCCTACAGTTAGGATCATCTCAAAACTCCCACTTGGTCAAAGCTTTAAACAGTTAGGACCAAAGCCAAAATCCTCTCTCGATTCCTTCAATGAACGAGAGGTCCATAAATCGAGCGATCAAACCTTCCTACAGTTAGGATCGTCTCAAAACTCCCACTTGGTCAAACCTTTAAACAGTTAGGGCCAAAGCCAAAATCCCCTCTCGATTCCTTCAATGAACCGTCTCGAAACTCCCACTTGGTCAAACCTTACTACAGTTAGGACCACAACCAAAATCTCCTTTCGATTCATTTTGCGAACGAAAGGTCCAGCTTTGAATTGAATAATCAAACCTTATGACAGTTAGGATTATTCAAACCAATCCAGATTCTCTAAGCGGAGATCTCATTTTGAGTTTCCTTTACATCAGGAGATAGAATATAAAATTCTTCCTCTTCGATTTCGGGTTTATCTCTATCATCAAACAAGAGACCAGGAGATAGAATATAAAATTCTTCCTCTCTATTATTAGGTTCATCTCTACCAACAAACAAGAAACCAGGAGATAGAATATAAAATTCTTCCTCTCCATCATTGGGTTCATCTCTACCAACAAACAAGAGACCAGGAGATAGAATATAAAATTCTTCCTCTCCATCATTTGGGTTCATCTCTACCAACAAAAAAGAGATCATATTACTCCATTGGGTACACGAGTATAAATTCATCTCTACCAACAAAAAAAGAGATCATATTACTCCAATAGGTACACGAGTCTAAACTGTTTCCCTACCATCAACAGGAAGTTTCTGGAGAATATCACTCAAAATATTCTTAAGAATAACATGGCTACCTCCCAACGGGTATACGAGGTTAAACTATTTCCCGAGAACTCCAAAAAAAAATACATGAGTATAAACTGTGTTCCTATGAAGACTGATACAATGATTAACAATACGGTATCAATTTGATGACAAAAGCTGAATTCACTAGTACAAATTCCAGCTTCAATTCAAGATCTCGATGACGGTCAAGCGATGAACGCCATGCCGAAAGGACATTAGCTATTCTACAAAGCACTGAATAGACTGAGAGACAAAGAGATCAAGTGTTGAAGCCATCTACAGGTTCTTCTATACGATCTACCCAACCAAGCATTGAAAGGATCATAAGTAAGACCTATCTTATCCAAAGCATCCCAGAACTCCTCTATAAAAGATTGAGTCTGGAATACTTTGGAGGGGGTATCTGTAGGCGTCAAAAAATGCTGAGAGATATCCAAACACAGCTCAAAAGGAAGTCATCCAAAATGTCAAAAAGAACACAAGTATAGACTGTCTCGCACGCGAGACAGTCTTTACTGTCTCGCACGCGAGACAGACTTGACTGTCTCGCCGTGCGAGACAGTCTTTACTGTCTCGCCGTGCGAGATAGAATTTACTGTCTCGCACGTGAGACAGCTCTCAGAGGGTCAAAACTACTTTGCATAACCGCCAACACGTTGCCACTAACTGTTCAAGAACGTGTGAAACGTCGTGGGCGAGAATCACGTTGATAACTGCCAAAATAACGGAGTTTGAAACGTGGGAAGACAGTTACAGCAAAAACTGCCAAGAGTATTCCTTTTCTGAGACAGTGTTTACTGTCTCGCGAGCCGAGACAGCAAACACTGTCTCGGCAGCCGAGACAGCAAATGTTATCTCGCGAGCTTGTTTTCCGCCAACTGTTCCTAGGGGTTATAAATACCCCCCGAAGGCCATTTTTGAGGGAGGCTGATCATTTTGAACACTTCAGAGCAGACAGAACAGAGTTCTTGAGCTTCCGGCAATCCCTTGAGATTCAAGCTTTGACTTGATTTCAAGAAGAACGACTATCTTACTTTGATAAGATATCGTTTCAAATTCTCACTTCGATAAACGAAGGAAGAATCATTAAACCCCTCACGATTTAATCGGAATCTGTGATTTGGTGGTCCACGAGTCAAAGCGCTCCTGGCACAGGCAAAGATCACACGCAAGCAGCGATCCAAACAACGATCCTGCGTTTGTTTCTCAAGAGTTGTAATTTTTCCTTTTGTTGTGTAAAAAGAGTATTATAAAAAGGCTATCTTTTTTTTTGAATTTGTTATAATCGACCGAAGATATAATGAATTCCATGAAAAAGTTAACTTTTGACGCAAACAATTATGAGCTTCGACGCTCTAAGGCCAAATGATTAGCCGATAATCTATGAAGATGCATGAGAGTGGAGGAGAGATAGGCTTTTTGACTTGCCTCTCAATCTCTCCCCTTCATTTCATGTTGATCATGCCTATTTATAGGCCGGACCATTATGGAGTGAGTTAACGGGCTTTAACTCCCCTTATAATAAGGGAGTTAGCGGTCATTAACTCCCAAATAAATGAGGTCATTAACTCTCCTTAAATGGGTGAGTTAGTAGTCATTAACTCTTCCTAAATGAGTGGGTTATTGGTCATTAACCCTCCTTAAATGTAGCCTCTGAAAATTATGACAGACAAGGTTCGGCTATGTACGAGGTTCATCAATAATGGCAACAACGAACTTCATCTTCAATGATGAACTTCGTTTCTGGACGAACCTCATCTTCAATGACGAACTTTATTTCTGCGCGAACTTCGTCTTCAATGACGAAGTTCGTCTTTTGAGAGTGAAGTGCCATTTGACGAGGTTCGTCTGCGGATGGACTTCGTCTTCAATGACGTTCATCATCATGATGAGCTTCGTTGGCTGAGATGAGGTTCATTATGCTGATGAGCCTCGTCATGCTTGTAGCGATGTTTAACCTTGCTTTATTCCTTGGTATTTTTTGGTATCTACAAGACCCCCTTCAAAGTTTTCAGACCCAAATTGGGTTGTATGGGGTCTGAAATACTTTGAACCTTCTCGACTATGACGAGCTTGGTCTGCACGACGTGCTTGGCCTCTTAGCTAGCTTTGATGCTTCGGGGTGAATCTCGTGGTTGCAGGTGAAGTTTATCATTTCTGGGCGAACCTTAATACTTCAAGATGAAGTTCGGCTATTCGTTGAGTCTTATCATTCGGTGTGTATTTCGTTAGACCCATGTGGGATTGACGATCATGGCTTAGGATTTTTAGCAAACCCTCAGCTATCAACGGACTTGATGTGTCTTTACCAACTACCGTTTGAGTTGGACTAGCCTTGTTTTTACCCTTAGCATGATAAGTTGTCGAGGAATTTCTCTTAGACTCAATGCTAAGATTTTCCTCTATCCTTAGCCTTTTTTAAGGTCTTAGATCAGATGCATGATAATAAAGCTCAAGCTCATCATATGGTAGACTTGTTGCAGGAAAAAAAATGTCATTTGTAAAAATGACAACGTTGGGATGATCATGTTGTTTAGTGACTTAAAAGTATGACGACGATGATGAGAACAAAGGCACATCACTTGGTAGGCCAATGTTGGAAAACGAATATCATTTGGGGAAACGACGACGTTAGGAAGATCATGTCGTTCAGTGACTTGGAAGTATAACAACAATGAAGAAAACAAAGGCACATCACTTGGTAGGCCAATGTTGGAAAACGATTGTTATTTGGGGAAATGATGACGTTAGGATAATCATGTCGTTCAGTGACTTAGGAGTATAACGACAAAGAAGAAAACAAATGCACATCACTTGGTAGGCCACTATTTATGATCATTCTAAGGAGATAGAATGTTTAGAAAAGACCAGGTAGTGAATCATCATATGGTAGATCACTATCTTGATCGAGAGACAAATAGGTGTTCATCGCATGGTAGAACACTACTTGATGAAGTATTTTTAACGGGAGGTTAAGAATTGACTATCAGAGGTAATCATTAACGTGATAGTTTAATGGACCCGCCATCCTATTGGAGAGGATTGGTGGGGGAATTTGGAGGAAGTGACTATCAGAGGTAATCATTAACATGAGAGTTTTATGATCCCGTCATCCTATTGAAGAGGATTGGCGAGGAAATTTGGAGGAAGCTAACTATCAGAGGTAATCATTAACATGATAGTTTTATGGTCCCACCATCCGATTAAAGAGGATTGGCGAGGGAATTTGGAGGAAGCTAACTATAAGAAGTAATCATTAACATGATAGTTTTGTGGTAAAGGGCCAGATGCTCATGGTTTCATCAGAGAGAAACCTTAACGTAGTACATGGTTTTGTAGAGAAACCATGACTACCCCTACTCCAGCGATAGCTGTAAATCAGGATTGAAGGGTAAAGACTCCTGCATCCAATAAGACTTGGATCTTATCCTTCAGGTTGTAGCATTTAGAGGTATCATGATGAACCATCACGTGGTACGTATAATAGTCGGGATCATCCATTCTCGACATCTCCTCGGGTCGCGTCGATTCTGGGAACTTGATATTTTTCGCCTTGATCAAGGATTTGAGTATCGGGACGACTTGATCGTCTTGGAAGTCGTACTTCTGCTGAAAGCGACTATCCGAAGATTTGTCCTTCTGCTTTGACGAAGCTTCAGGGGAAGAATTAGTTTTCACTGTCAAATCATCTTTCCCTTTTATATAAGTCAGAGGGGTGCGGTTGTCTTGGCCATCACCTACTTGAAAATCACATGACTCTTCAGCATCTAACCTTTTGAGCATGCTTTCCACTTATTCTCCTTGGCGAACAAGCTCCTTCTAAGTTAGGGTCTTCACCGCTCTAATCTTGGATAAAATATGGATCGAGAGGTTATTGCGACATATCTCGATCAACGTATTTTCAAAGACTTGTTCACAGTAATGCAGCGATCGATTTTTAAATCTCTTGATGAAGTTACTGACAGACTCTGTCTTCTTTTGCTTTTCAGTTAGCAGGGTGTCCATAGATACTTCTATATCATCGTCGAAGAATCTGGCCAGAAAAAGCCTTTCCACGTCCTTCCAGCAAGTGATGGATTCAGACTCTGTCTTCTTCTGCTTTTCAGTTAGCAGGGTGTCCATAGATACTTCTATATCATCGTCGAAGAATCTGGCCAGAAAAAGCCTTTCCATGTCCTTCCAGCAAGTGATGGATTCAGGCTCCAGTTTACGAAACCATTCAAAAGCGACCCTCTTAAGGATACTAATAAAAAGTCGAGTCATAATGAGATCATTCCCCACTATGTGTCCAGTCTGCGTCTGGAAATAATAGATGTGTTGGGTCGGAGAACCATTGCCATCAAACTGCAGGAGGCTGAGTGGCTTAAACTTTGGAGGATAGGGAACGACATCCTATTCGACAGGGTATAGCCTGATGACCCCCAGTTCTCTGAAGTTTCTCTGAAGCGTCAAAGCCTCAAGCTGCTTCTGGAAATCGTCCAACTTATGATCTCATTCATTCTTACGCGGGTTGGACTCAGCTTCGGATGATTCAGAGTGAATATCAAAAATATTTTCTTCCTCATCTTCTGCATTATCGCCATCTTGATTTCGACGGCTAGATTCCCGAGCACTGGGTGAAGGTCGTTGGTGCCTTGATCTTGAGGATTCGGCAGTAACTTTCTTCTTCTTCTTCTCCTTGAGGAGTTTGTCCACCATATCCTCCAAGCGTCTGATGGTTTCTTGTTGTTAGAGGAGAGCAGCTTGTTGTTCTTTTAGCATTCTTGCCATTTCTTCTTCATTCCCGGCCATGTGAGCGCTCACTTGTTCACTTCGATCGGTGCTGGAAGGTTGGGATGTTGTAATGACAGAGTTTTCAGGCTCTTCATCGACATCATAGGATATATCTGCTAATTTTTGATAATACAACGGGATCCTTGCTCCGGTACGAGTACGAGTGTGTTGGTAAACACCCTGTCTTTCAATGAGTGCTTCTCATAATCATGGGGAAAACTCAAGATCGGAGGACTCAGAAGAATCGGCTTGGGTTTTACCCTTGCCTTTACCAACCATATTGATCGTCACTTCGACGTGACGATTTTTGGACGCTTGCTTTTTAGAATGAAAGCGTCTTCTTCTTGATGACTCAATCGTCGACGACTCAATCAACCGTTCGAAGACCGAAGATTTACGTGCTGACTCTCCACATGAGCATTGGAAAAGTACTGTAGAAATAAGCTTCTCACAACAGAAATGAGATTGCCTCTGACTCATGCTATGCTTGTGCGTGAGATAATCTCGAAGGTCACCAGTAGGACAACCCCCATTTGACTCTGTGATCTTGGCTTTACCCAAGTGAGACCCTCTGAATGATAGAGGTTGACGAATTTGGGTAGACTGACGAACTCTATCATTCATGTGATGACATTCGTTGGTAAAACGAGCTCGACGCTAGTGCCTTCTCAGTTGGCTCTTATCCTGAGGTTCGTTTTCTTTACGAACGTCGGTATGAATCGCTTGTTAAAACTGCTAAACCTCTTTTTGAGAATGAAGTTCGTTGTCAGAGCCTACTCGGGTACGAGGGTGAGGTCTGTTATTCGGACGTTCCTCATTCACCTGACCCTCGTCAGACTTGTTGACCTTAGGTTGATCAACCCTTGGTTGATAGTGGAAACCGTCTAGCGAGACCAAGGCTCGAGCCCTGTGGCGAGCTTGGTTCTGGCGCTGACGTTTGTTTTCGTCAAAAGTTGGTTTCATTGTGGAATTCATTATATCTTCGATCGATTACAATAAATTCAAAAGAGATAGTCTTTTTATAAGACTTCTTTTACACAACAAAAGGAAGATTATAACTTTTTAGAAACAAACACAGGATCGTTATTTGGATCGCTGCTTGCGTGGGATCTTTGCCTGTGCCGGGAGCGCTTTGACTCATGGACCACCAAATCACAGATTCTGATTGAACTGTGAAGGGTTTAATAATTCTTCCTTCGTTTATCGAAGTAAGAATTTGAAGCGAATATCTTATCGATGTAAGATATTCACTCTTCGAATATCTTATCGATGTAAGATATTCACTCTTCTAAAGATCAAGTCAGAGCTTAGATCTCTAGGAATGGCCAAAAGCTTCTTGAGGATGTTTGTGAAGAAGGAAGACTCTCTCTCTTGCTCTAATTCACCAAAACTCAAGGCTCTCTGCTCTAATCTGCTCTGGAAATGCTCAGCCCCTCTCAATGATGGCCATAGGGGGGTATTTATACCCTCCTTAGACGATAACTGAAGAAATAGCCGATCAACACCTGCCTCTTTAGGCGCGGCAGTTGATGCTGTCGCGGCTAAAGGGCGCGACAATCGACACTGTCGCGGTCAAAGGGCGCGGCAGTCGACACTGCCGCGGCGAAAGGGGCAGTTACACCCACGTTCATACGTGTTTGAAACTGTTCTCCCACGACCTTTAACTACCTTTTTCGTGGTCTAACTGTCTGTCCACGTCAGCACACGTTCTATCTCTAATATGCTGCCACGTGGGCTTCAATAATCATCAGATAACTGCATTATAACTGCTGTAGCATCCCCTATAATGGCCGCGGCACCATGAGTTGCCGCGCCTTGGCCGCGGCACCATACCGCGTCTTAGCCGCGGCACTATGAGCTGCCGCGCTGTAGCCGCGGCACCATGAGCTGCCGCGCCCACACGCTGTAGTTTGCATTGTTCTGTGAATTCACATTGTTTTATGTTGATTCACAGATCCTTTTGCTTCCTTTGGGCTTGTATGATCTCCCATGACTTAGATACTGATGTTTATCACCTTCTCTTTGTCTTGAGTGGTATTTGGATGTCTGTAAGCATTTTTTGACGTCTACAGATACCCCCTCCAAAGTATCACAGACTCATCATTTTGAAGAGGAGTCTGGAACACTTTGGATATGATAAGTTTTCCTTGCAATTTCTTCAGTACTTTGTTGAGGAAGTTGCGTAACATACTCTATGGATGGCTTCAATCCTTGACTTCTTTATCTTTTAGCTTATTCAGTACTTTGTAGAATAGCTAAAATCCCTCTGGTGCTGCGTTTATCACATGGCCGTTGTAGAAGTCTTGAATTTGAACTGCCATCGAAGAATGGAGAAACAGTTTATACTTATATGCTCCATTGGAGTGTTCGGGAAATAGTTTAACCTCATATACCCGTTAGGAGGTAATCAGGTTATTCTTAAGAATATTTTGAGTAATATTCTCCAGAAACTTCCTGTTGAGATTAGGAAAATAGTTTAGACTCGTATACCTATTGGAGTATTCTGGTCTCTTGTTTGTTGGTAGAGATGAACCCGAAACCGGAGAGGAAGAATTTTATATTCTATCTCCTGGTCTCTTGTTTGTTGGTAGAGATGAACCCGATGATGGAGAGGAAGAATTTTATATTCCGTCTCCTGGTCTCTTGTTTGTTTGTAGAGATGAACCCGATGATGGAGAGGAAGAATTTTATATTCTGTCTCCTGGTCTCTTGTTTGTTGGTAGAGATGAACCCGATGATGGAGAGGAAGAATTTTATATTCTGTCTCCTGGTCTCTTGTTTGTTGGTAGAGATGAACCCGATGATGGAGAGGAAGAATTTTATATTCTGTCTCCTGGTCTCTTGTTTGTTGGTAGAGATGAACCCGATGATGCAAAAGAAACTCAAAGTGAGGTCTCCACTTAAAGGATCTGGACTGGTTTGAATAATCCTGACTGTCATAGGGTTTGATTATTCAATTCAGGAGTGGACCTCTCATTCATGAAATGAATCGAAAGGGGATTTTGGTTAAGGTTTGACCAAGTAGGAGTTTTGAGGCGATCCTGACTGTTTAAAGGTTTGATCATTCGATTTGTAGACCTCTCGTTCATGGAAGGAATCGAGAGGGGATTTTGGCTTTGGTCCTAACTGTTTAAAGGTTTGACCAAGTAAGAATTTTGTGAGGGAAGATTGATCTAAAGAAGTGATCGAATCTCATCTCAGTAAAATCACCGTGGGAATGTAGTGTTTATCACTTTGTTTGTAATGATCGGGTTATCCCTAAGAAAATTACATATAGCATTCTTCCGAGAACTTCCCGTTATATGAACCACCCACCCCCAGCTTTTCTCATGAAACTGGATTTATCATTATATTCAACTGCATGATTGGGTTATCCTTAAGAGTACTATGCATGACGCTCTC
The DNA here is from genome assembly GCF_001876935.1 of Asparagus officinalis. Taxonomy (NCBI): domain Eukaryota; kingdom Viridiplantae; phylum Streptophyta; class Magnoliopsida; order Asparagales; family Asparagaceae; genus Asparagus; species Asparagus officinalis. The sequence goes on along the minus strand of NC_033800.1, from coordinate 1,282,081 downwards.
CAGGAACTTTCCATGAAAGAAAGGAAATAGTTTAGACTCATATACATGTTGGAGTATCGAGGAGCAGTTTATACTCGTATACTTTTCGGAGTGAGGGGAAACAGTTTATACTCGTGCACCCACTGGAGTTGGGGAAACAGTTACTTGGCTTGTTTCGCCGTTATGACGCCGGAGTCAATTAATGCTTGGATTTTATTTTTGAGTCCGAAGCAAATCTCAGTGGGATGAAGAACCCTTCTGTGGTACGCACAGTAGTTTGGATCCGTAATCCTTTTAGCTCCCTCCTGATCTTTAATAGGTGGTAGCTCGATCTTGTCGTTGGCGAGGAGGTATTTCAAGATGGCTGGAGCTTCATCATCTTCGAAAGAATACTCCTTTTGGATCCTCGGATCGAGAGTTGCGTTCACAGGAATTGTGGATGTCGTCGGTTTACCTCTCTCAACTTTCTTTCTTTTAAGAAAGTGTTCAGCTTGTTCACCGCGCATTTTTAAATCCTTCCAAGTTTTGGATGGTACGACCCCCAGGACTTCCAGGACATCGATAGAGAGATTATTGTGGCATGTTTGCAGGATGAACTCCTCTGTAACAGGATCTCTGCAATTCATTGCCTTGTTACGGAAGCGCTTGACAAAATTGTCGACTGACTCTCCGTCTTTTTGCTTCTCATCCAGAAGGGTTCCGATTCACACTTCGGTGTCATCATCGAAGAAATTGTTGAGGAACAAACTTTTCATGTCATCCCAACAATTGATGCTCCCTGGCTTGAGACGTCGGTACCAATCGAAGGCGGGCCCACGAAGGGTGCCAACGAATGACCAGACCATTAAAGCCTATCATGCCCAAATGAGAGTTGAAATAAATCAAGTGCTGAATCGGCGAACTCTTCCCCTCAAACGGTGTGAAGTTAATCAGATTGAACTTCGCCGGGTACGGTATTGAATCCCATTCCCTTGGATAGGGACATGGAATACCCGTCTTCTTAACTTCTTGAGCCGTCATCAAAGCATTGACTTTGTTTTCAAGCTCTTTCATTTTCCCTTTATCGTCTATGTCTTCGTTCGAAGGACGTTGAGGAGAATGAATTAGACCACCCCCTGTGAGAGGTGCTATTAAACCACCCCCAATATCGTTATTGGTAGGATGTGTTAATCCACCCCCGGCGTTATTGTTATTGGGAGGTGTATCAGCCATAATGACTTTATCCACTTCTGGATCACTGTCATCTACAACATTCTGAGTGTGGCGGCTGGATTCAGCTCGCTGACTGGACTCAGGAGGTTGAGGCCGTTGAGTTAGCAATTCTCTCATTTGTTGGATAGCTAACTCCATCTCTGTCTTCATCTCAGCTCTAATTTCTTCACGTTGCTTGGCTAGAGCTTCTTGAAGCATTTGAGCAAATTGATCAGAAGTGATTGTGAACACTTCTTTGGTTTGTCCCGTGCTAGACATTGTATCATCAGAAATGTCTCGGTTTAGGCTTCGACAATACAGAGACTCTTCGTGGGATGGCTTCTCGTTTGAAACAGTCACATTCTGATGATGCTGTTTTAACGAGTCGCGCACAAGAACAATGAGAGTTTATTCCTCGAATAACTCTCTTTCGAAAATTATTCACAACCCCAACTTGATAATACGATTCATCGGTATGATTGACAAAAAATCGTATTGTCTGTTGGCATGACCTCCCAGGTATGACGATATCATTTGGTGAATGCGTCTTCTTCTGGGGGTGTAAAACCTTGTTGGCATTCTCAGGACAATTTATTTTTGTCTTTGAGCGATCCAAGGTTATGTCGGGAGTCACACGTTTAGAACCACCCCCTTGCGGGTATGGAGTCTTAACGGGCTCCGAATGCTGATTTTGCATAAGTCCAGACTTTGGAATCCAAACTTGGCAGAGTTTCGGTGGTTCTTTGGTCACTGTTTCCTTCCTCCTTTCTCGTTTTTGTTGTAGGAGAGTTCGGACATGAGCAGCATTTACACGACGTTTTTGTATGCGTTCTTTGAGGGTCGAACGAGTCCTTTTGACAATAGTTCATTCCTCCTTCGTGAGTTTAGCAGAGACATGAATGATTGGTTGTTGAGACAACTGAACCACTCGATGTCTCCTCGACTCTAAGTCCGCATGATAACGAACTCCGTCGGTTTGTTTCAAGGCCTTAGCTATTTGACGAGCGCGGCGTTGGCGTTGTCTCTGACGAGCTCTTTTCGTCAATGCTGGTGGGCTTTGATTTAATGACTCTTTACTTGGCGAAGAGCCATTATGAGCAGAGAGGTTATGAGTAGAATCCTCAGCAACAATCAGGCGAGAGTCTTCATTCTGTGTCTTCTTTGGCATGGAAGTCTTCTTCAATGTTGAGATCCTCTTGTACTTACGAGACAATGAAGATCTTGAAGAGGATGATGAGAGATATTCCTCAAACTTGGTTTGGTCGAATTCGTATTCGACCATGGATTCAACTGGAATCTTGATAATTGGCTGCGACACGACGGTCTTGGCAGCGAGACCGTTGGCTCTCACTGTGGTCGCCAGTTTGTTTTCGTCAAAAGTTGGTTTCATTGTGGAATTCATTATATCTTCGATCGATTACAACAAATTCAAAAGAGATAGTCTTTTTATAAGACTTCTTTTACACAACAAAAGGAAGATTATAACTTTTTAGAAACAAACACAGGATCATTGTTTGGATCGCTGCTTGCGTGGGATCTTTGCCTGTGCCGGGAGCGCTTTGACTCGTGGACCACCAAATCACAAATTCTGATTGAATCGTGAAGGTTTTGGGAATTCTTCCTTCGTTTATCGAAGTAATAATTTAAAGTGAATATCTTATCGATGTAAGATGTTCACTCTTCTAAAGATCAAGTCAGAGCTTAGATCTCTAGGAATCGCCAAAAGTTTCTTGAGGACGTTTGTGAAGAAGGAAGACTCTCTTTCTTGCTCTAATTCACCAAAACTCAAGGCTCTCTGCTCTAATCTGCTCTGGAAATGCTCTGCCCCTATCAATGATGGCCATAGGGGGGTATTTATAGCCTCCTTAGACGATAACTGAAGAAATAGCCGATCGTCGACACTGTCGCGGCCAAAGGGCGCGGCAGTCAACACTGCCGCGGCTAAAGGGCGCGGCAGTCGACACTGCCGCGGCTAAAGGGGCAGTTACACCCACGTTCATACGTGTTTGAAACTATTCTCCCACGACCTTTAACTACCTTTTTCGTGGTCTAACTGCCTGTCCACGTTAGCACACGTTCTATCTCTAATATGTTGCCACGTGGGCTTCAATAATCATCAGATAACTGCATTATAACTGCTGTAGCATGCCCTTTAATGGCCGCGGTACTTTAGGTTGTCGCGCCTTAGCCGCGGCACGATATGCTGCCGCGCCATGGCCGCGGCGCCATGAGCTGCCGCGCCGGAGCCGCGACACCAAGCGGCTGTAGTTTGCATTGTTCTGTGAATTCACATTGTTTTGTGTTGATTCATAGATCATTTTGCTTCCTTTGGGCTTGTATGATCTCCCATGACTTAGATACTGATGTTTATCACCTTCTCTTTGTCTTGAGTGGTATTTAGATGTCTGTAAGCATTTTTTGACGTCTACAACGTTGTCGAGTGCGTCTCGACAATGAACCAGTAGAAACCTTTGTCTCAGCCGAAGCTGGACGAGGTTCGTTCTCAAAAGTCTTAATTTGGCTAGTAGAAGCTGAAGTTCAGCTAGGTTGCTTGACAACCTATTTCTTAGCCTGACGACTAGTTTCTGGAGCCTCCTCTTTGAGGGGCTTGGACCTAACTCGAGTTGAATCATTAGAAGCCACTTGGGCTGAAGTCTCATACGAGACTCGACGACACTTTCGTGCCTTCGTGGGACTAGACATACCAGAGGAAAGAAAATCCTCATATTTGGATTGGTCAAATTCGATGACCAGAGTCTCGACGTCCGTTCCTACTGTAATCTTGTCTAATTGCACCACCACCATCTCGTCGGAGAGAATAGCTGCTCCCACTGTGGTCGCCATCGTTTGTAAGGTCGAAAATTTTAAGGATTGATTGATTCTCTTGTTTTAAGAAATGAGTTTGATCACTTGCTACGAAACCCTTATAATCACTCACACACACTCTCTCTCGATTACAGATGAAGAGAAGATTAATTCAGCTTCTCTTTTGTTTAAAGTGGATTCTAGGTGGCAAAAGGATGCTTCCCCCGATGCTTGAGTCGAGCTTGCCTCCCGTTGACGATCAGAACAAGATCACAAGAGCTTTTGACCTTCGTTAACCGGATGGAATTGAGGTTCGTACTCCGAATCAGCATGCAGAAACTATGATCTCTGATGCTTTGTGAAGTCCAAGCTTGGAAATCTCCAATTAATTAACGATCAACCAACCAACCAATGTAGGCGTCAAAAAATGCTGAAAGATATTCGAATACAGCTCAAAAAGGATATCATCCAAAAAAGTCAGAAGAACACAAGTATGGGTTGTCTCGCACGTGAGACGGTCTTTACTGCTGTCCCGCCAGCGAGACAGGCTTTGCTGTCCCGCCAGCGAGACAGTATTTACTATCTCGCCAGCGAGACAGTATTCTCTGTCTCACCATGCGAGATAGTATTCTCTGTCTCGTCCACGAGACAGTATTCTCTGTCTCGCTCGTGAGACAGCTCTCAAAAAAGTTAGAAACTGTTTTGTAACCGCCGACATATGGCCACCAACTGTTTAAGAACGTGGGAAACGTCGTGGGCGAGAATCACGTTGATAACTGCCAAAATAACGGAGTTATAAAACATGGGAAGGCAGTTACAAGAAAACTGTCAGGCGGTTGAAGATTTTCGAGATAGTATTTACTGTCTCGGAACCCGAGACAGTGTTTACTGTCTCGGAACCCGAGACAGGCTTTCGAGACAGCAAACACTGTCTCGGTAGCCGAGACAGCAAATGTTGTCTCGCGAGCATATTTCCTCTAACTGTTCCTGGAGGCTATAAATAACTGCTGAGATCGATTTTTGAGGGGGACTGATCATTTTTGAGCATTTTGGAGCAAACAGAGCAGAGTTCCTGAGCTTCTGGTAATTCCTTGAGATTCGAGCTTTGACTTGATCTTAAGAAGAGTGATCGTCTTACTTTGATAAGATCTTCACTTCAAATTCTTACTTCGATAAACGAAGGAAGAATCACTAAACCCCTCACGATTCAATCAGAATCTGTGATTTGGCGGTCCATGAGTCAAAGCGCTCCCGGCACAGGCAAAGATCACACGCAAGCAGCGATCCAAACAACGATCCGTCCATGAGTCAAAGCGCTCCCGGCACAGGCAAAGATCACACGCAAGCAGCGATCCAAACAACGATCCTCCGTTTGTTTCTAAGAAGTTGTAATTTTCATTTTGTTGTGTAAAAGAAGTCTTATAAAAAGACTATTTCTTTTGAATTTGTTGTAATCAACTGAAAATATAATGAATTCCACAACGAGAGCAACTTTTGACGAAAACAACCAACTCTTCATAGCTACTCGTGGCTATTTATAGAGCTTTAGCACGTAACCGACGTGCTACAATCGTGGAGTCGTGGGCGTAACTGATATGCTAAAATTATGGAGTCGTGGCGTAACTGACTCTTTGAATCTAGCCCACGTGACTGACTGGGTCTTCGTGGCTGTTACAGCCTGATTTAATGTGGGTGACGAACTTTACTGCGTTGGTGAACCTCGTCCTTGATTTCGAGCCTCATTACGTGGCGAGCCTCGTCTTTGATGTCGAACCTCGCTGCGTGATGAGCCTCGTGAGCTTCCTTAATAATGAGCTTTGTCTTCACTGCCAAGCTTTAAATCTGATAACAAGCTTTGTTTTCATTGACAGACTTCACCTCTGATGATGAACTCTGAACCCCGTATCCAATGACGAGCTTCGAACCTTGTTTCCAATGACGAGCTTCATCTTTGATGTCAAGTCTCATTTCCAATGATGAGATTCGAACCTCGTTTCCAATGACGAGCTTCACATCTTGTTTCTAACGACAAGCTTTATTGTTTGGGACGAGGTCTGTCATTGTAATGACCCTCGTCATGCTCGTTATGAGCTTCGACGCTCTAAGACCAAATGATTAGCCGATGATCTATGAATATCCATGAGAGTGGAGGAGAGATAGGCTTTTTGACTAGCCTCTCAATCTCTTCCCTTCATTTCATGTTGATCATGCATATTTATAGGCTTAGGACCATTATGGAGTGAGTTAATGGGCTTTAACTCCCCTTATAATGAGGGAGTTAGAGGTCATTAACTCCCAAATAAATGAGGTTATTAACTCTCCTTAAATGGGTGAGTTAGTAGTCATTAACTCTCCCTAAATGAGTGAGTTATTGGTCTTAACCCTCCTCAAATGTAGTCTCTGAAAATTATGACAGACGAGGTTCGGCTATGTACGAGGTTCATCAATAATGGCAACGACGAACTTCGTCTTCAATGACGAACTTCATTTCTAGACGAACCTCATCTTCAATGACGAACTTTATTTCTGCGCGAACTTCGTCTTCAATAACGAAGTTCGTCTTTTGAGAGTGAAGTGTCGTTTGACGAGGTTCGTCTGCGGATGGACTTCGTCTTCAATGACGTTCATCATCATGATGGGTTTTGTTGGCTGAGATGAGGTTCATTATAATGATGAGCCTCGTCATGCTTGTAGCGAGGTTTAACCTTGCTTTATTTCTTGGTATTTTTTGGTGTCTCCAGTGGACCTTCGCGTTTGGCCTTGAAGAGATCGTCAATGGTAATCTCTTTTCTCAAGTTCTGCAAGTGTTATGGTAATTCACCATGTAAAGACAAAAATATCAAGAAACTATGTCTTCATAGGCCGAAAAGAGCTATGACCCAAACCAGCTTAGCAGCCCAAAGTCCATCCAAGAACGAGTCTATTGATCCGTCGAGCAAACGAGTCATCTTTACCGACGCAAAGTGCGGGATTAGTCGACCCCTCATAAATCGAGATGACTCCTCAAATAGTCGGCTCTACCATCTACTCGGCTATCTCCTTGGCCAGAAGCTCACTCGACTATATGGTCGGCAAATCATAGGGATAACTTAAAAACCAACCCGTCTCTACTGAGGGGATACAATCCAACTCAGCTCCCTTCAGATATACATCAATCGACACTACAGTATTGATCGATCCCATCAAGATCTCAACTCTGACAAATCTCAGGCATAAACAACTTACTCTGCTCACAAGTCACTTCCCATATATCACTAAGACATCCTCTCCTGTGCTCGAATGACTTCCCTTCTAGTCGCCAGCCGATATCTGTAAAGCAAAGAATGACCAAGCAGCCAGTCTATCTTCCGTCATGCCTCATCTGTCAAATCCAGGATATGTTGGAAACATCCTCTCCTGTGCTCGAATGACTTCCCCTCCAGTCGCCAGCCGACATCTATAAAGTGGAGGATGACTCAGCAGCCTGTCTGCTTACCCCACCACCGCCCTCCTGTGTATAGTCAGAGCCAAGGGTTGGAATCTCAGGGACAAAGGACTATAAAAGGGAGGAAGGAGGGTAAGAAGGGGGAGATTCTTCTTTCTTTTAATCTTGACTCTACTAAGAGGCTGGACCTTCATTAAATTCGGGGGATCATTTCTCCCTCTTGATCTATTTTATTTTTACTAATAACTCTAAAAGAGTACCCCCTTACAAGGACCTCAATGGTCCCGGGACTCTCCCTCAAACCCCACTCAAGCTCACCAGCTGACTTGACCGTCGGAGGTATCATAGGGAAAACAAGCTCCGTCCTCTTACGAGTTCATTCTTATTGTTTATGCAGAAGAATCAGGAAATCCATTTCCAAGGATCGGGCATAAAATCGAAGGAGGAGTCGACCCCATCTCTCATCCTCTTAATCTTCGTCATCAGCGGATAGCTCCCATCGACTGTGTGATCTCGGACATCAACAGCAAGGATCATCTGTTTGTAATCCTTATGAAGATTCTGGACCCCACCGTCTTTCTTCTCTATCTTCACACTGATGAGGATCAACTATTTACAGTAATTTTTAGATAGCCTACAATATCAAACAGAAAATTCTAGCCAACAACTCTTAGCAAATTTAAATAAATTTGAGGGTGTATCAAACAGAAAAGTCTAACCAACAACATTTATACCTTAGTAATTTTAATTTACATAAATTAGAGGGTCTTAATTAGGAGGGTAAAAGATGTATGAGTAGTGCTAGCAGGACCCGAAAATGGGACAAATCCATGGGACAGTACATGTGGCAAGCTAACGTGTCAATATAGCAGGTGTTAATTAATGATAATTAACTCCCAATTAAGGGTATTTTTGTTCAAAATTTTCCACTTCTGGGCAGCTAATTAATGTTTTATCTTCTCTCAAAATCATCAAAAATTATCCTGCTTCACTACATCATTTCTGTCATCCTCTCTTGATGCCCAGCGATTGTCGACCAGGATCTCCCCAATCACTAATCCGATCTCTTTTGATGATAAATATGTTAAAGTCAGCAGTTATATACCTCAGCCACTATTTCAACAGTAACCTAGCTACAATATTCACCAGCTACAAGATCTGCTAACTGTCATTGTAGCAACACTATAGCAGCCTAATTTCTATCGTGTACGCCTACCGCAATATCACCTAGAAATGACTCCCTAAAGCATTCGATGGACATCATCCCACTAGCAAGAAAAAAATAAAGAGAGAAACAAAGAAAGAAAAAAATAAATAGTGAGTATTTGTAAAAGAGTGTAGCCGTGTAGTAATTTATAGTAGAGAGAATGTTTGTATTCTAAAAATAATAATAATAAAATATTTTTCAATGTCTACCTCCCTTCCTAACTCAACAAAATAGTTGGTCCGCTGCTCCCCTACTTACTCTAAGAACAGCTCCAACCGTTCCCGAAATCTCCATTTTGGAGCCGCTCTCACGTCCAACTGAACTGCAAATTTTGCAGTTAGCTGCAAAATCGGGCCTTGAGCTCTATACTACTATTCCCAAAAAAAATACCAAAGTTAACCCTCAATCTCTTTAACAACATTTCATTATTCCAATTGTATCCCGTTATTATTTTTTATACTTACTTAAAATCTGTATATATATTAATATATTAAATATTTTTTAATAAAAATAATATCATTGGAAATGTCTCGTCGATACCTTTAAAATGAGACTAATATCGAAATATAAAATTACAAAACAAGTAATTAGAAATGATAATACATTGGAGCTTAAACTAAAATAAAACACATTAACTTAGAATTACATCGAAACTTTAATAAAAAAAAGTTACATCACTTCATTGCCGTGTCTCTCCCACAAATGTTCAATTAATGCATTTCAAAGTGTGAAGTGTGCTTCTTTGTCTTTGAATTTCTTATGTCGGGTCAGGAATTGTCGGAACCGTTCGACATCGTTCATCCCTATGTCTTCAACATTTGAAATTAATGGTGGAGTAGAAACGATAATATCTTCTTGCTCATGTAGGCTGTCTAAAAATCACAATAGTTAGCTGATCCCCATCAAAACACCGATGATGGAAGTTACACTCTGACGACTTCCAGAAGGTTACAATTTGAAGACTTTCACGTAGATCGCTAAAGGTTACAATCTGACGACCTTCACGACAACTGATGGAAGCTCTAATCAAACAGCCTTCATAATCAACATCGGGAGTTACAATCTGACGACTCTCACATATCATAGAGCTAAAGCAAAGATTACAAAATGACGATCCTTGCAACGCTTCGATAGAAAGAGACTACAAATCGACGGTCTCTTCAAATCAAGCTGTGGAAGTCCTCCCCGCACACCAGCATCAAGACGCATCGCGTTCATAGCCACGAACGCAGCTCAACGCAGCTCCTAGCGCTGCCCAACGCAGCTCTATACCGCTGCCCAACGCAGCTCATACCGCAGCTCAACGCAGCTCCAACCGCTGCTCAACGCAGCTCCAACCACTGTTCAACGCAGCTCCAACCGCTGCCAGACGCAACTCTAATCGCCGCCAGACGCAGCTCACAAACACTGCGTTCAAATGCAGATTTCATTCCAGAATACAGGATTTGCGTTTGACTCGTTCTAAACGATTTCAAAACCGCTTTCCACGATCTGAGGGGATCACAACTCCACTCAGGAGTGATTTAAGGGGGCGGTTACATCCCATTAGCCCCACTTATGAGCGAATTAAGGAGGTGGTTACACCCCTTAATCCCCTATAAATAACTGAAAATCAATTTAGTTTAGGGGTTCGGACGGTCGGTTAGAACTTCTTGGCAGCAAAGGGAGAGATCGACATTCATCCTTTGGAGCATTCCTTGAAGCCTTCGGCCTTGGCTTGAGAACCGATTCTCGGTTCCAATCAACTCTTTTTCAAGAGTTCTAAACTCGATCAGAGTTATCAACTCATCAAGAGTTTTAAACTTGCCACGCAAGTTCTCCACAACGTCAAATCGTGAGGAGAAGACATCGTTCCAGTGAATCAAAACGTCGAATCGTCAACGAGAAGCAAACTCGACGCGAGCAATCGAGGGAGGCATCTCATCGCCACCGTGAAGAACCCAGAATTAAACAAAGGGGAGAATCTAGATCATTCTCTTCTCTTTTGTAATCAGGAAATCCAATTGTAACTGAGATTAAAGGAATACAAATCAATTTTCCTTTGTTTCTTTTACTGCAAATTTTTCCACAAACAAAAGATGGCGACTCCGCTGGGGACTAGCTTCTCTGACGAAGAAGTTATGGTGCAATCCGATGTTCATCTCACTGGAACAACCGTCAAAACTCTCGTGATAGAGTTTGATCAAGCCAAGTTCGAGGAAGCCCTCTCCTCCGGATCCCTTAGCCTCAAGGCTATGCGCAAGATCCACAAAGTCTCCAAAGAGACGAAAGGTCTAACTGCTCCAATTACTGCCGAACCGCCTAAGGAAGATTGTTCGGATAGCCCCTCCCCCGATGGAGTGGGCTCAGCTTCAGCCAAACCCACGCCAAGACGACGGATATCGGGTCGAAAGATGCCCATGGAGGCGACAAAGGCCTTGAAGCAGGCTAAGAAGAACGTCGCTCGACGGAGGAGGAGATCCTTACGACGAGCACATCTCCGAGAATGCCGATCCTCAAGTCAACACGAGCTTCGTGTTTGTGAGCCTAAACGCAACCATGTGCTCTGCGTTTCTGCTTCAGAAACACGACTCTCGCGAGACCCCCGAATACTCTGCGTAGCGTGACTAGATTGAGGGGCGAATATAAGAAGTTTATGGATTCAAGGCATCTCAACCAGATCCATATCCATCAAGAATCAGTCTTGTCCAATCATAGACTGGGGGTTCCAGTTCAAACCTCACGATCAGTGAGTAATTCTCCTCGAATCTTTACAACAGATTTGAGAGAGTTCATATCGAGAGAAAGACCGATGCAACAAGTCATTCCTACGGTCCTCTCGGAATGTCAATACTGCTCATATGCGGCCCAACTATTGGTGTTCAACCAATTTACGAACGTTAAGAAATCTCCAGAGACCAAATATCCTAGGGTCACTATCAATGTGATCGGCAGAGGGAAAGCCTCAGGTCCTAGTTTCGATAACTCTGAGACAAGTCGTTCACCGACCGTCAGAGAAATCGCTAACGAGTTTGAAGGAGTCTACCAACGCACTCGGACGCGAACAGGAGCCATTCCCTCTATCAACTATCGACGGTTAGCCAGAGGAACCAATTCTGATGATAAACACTCAGCCATTGCAGAGTTCCAACCATCAAGCTCTTTTGTTGAACATGAGAGCTCCGCCTATATGACGGGAAACCATGAAGACCTGGTAAGGAGAATTGCTGAGCAAGAGGCCATGCTCAAATCTCAGCAGGAGGCCATCAATGAACTCATGGCCCTGTTGACTCAACTCATCACAGACAAGGCCAAATCTCAGGAGACAGATTCGCTGTTTAGGCAAGAATCCTCCCGGAGAGGAAAAACGTCTTCATCTCGACCTCACACAAGCAAAGGGAAGGGAAAAGTGGTTAATGACACGGCTTCTGACCAAGAAGCCCACAACCTGGAATCTTCCTCTGATGAAGGAAGAGAGACTGAGAACAAGCTGAATCTTCAGTCTGCTAAAATAGAAGAATTTGAAGCCCGCCTCAAAGCCATTGCTAACAGAAGCGAGCTCCAAGATGAGGGAGTTGTCAGGCCCTACCCTGCCGAATGGGACGCAGCCCCTTATCCTCCAAAATTTGAAGTCCCGACGCTACAAACTTTTGACGGCACGGGATCACCGAACCAACATATTTATCATTTCAAGTCACAGACTGGAAATATAATATCAAACGATGCCATACTGGCTCGATTGTTCATTGGCACCCTTAAGGGAGTTGCCTTTGAATGGTTCAGGAAACTACCTGCCGGATGTATCCAAAGGTGGGCAGATTTAGAGAGACTCTTCCTGTAATACCTCTGTCAACCACAAAATCTACCAAAACTATCACGTCCATCAACTTGTCAATCCGCTTCAATAGGATGACAGGTCCACTAAAACTATCACGTTAATGATCACCTCTGATAGTCTAGTTTCTCCAAATTCCCCCACCAATCCTCTTCAATAGGATGGCGGGTCCACCAAAACTATCACGTTAACCGTCACCTCTGATAGTCCTTTTCCTCTAAATTCCCCTACCAATCCTCTTCAAGTAGGATGACGGGTCCACCACAACTATCACGTTAATGATCACCTCTGATAGTCCTTTTCCTCCAAATTCCCCTACCAATCCTCTTCAAGTAGGATGGCGGGTCCACAAAACTATCACGTTAACAGTTACCTCTGATAGTCAAACTCATCAGATAATGGCCTACCAGGTGATGTGCCTCTATTCTGACTTCATGGATAGTGCCCTACTAGGTGATGTGCTTTGTCTATCTCTTTTTATTCCCCTGCTAAGTCCTAATCAAGACTGGGGGTTGGTTACTTGAAATCCATTGGATTAAGAGTAACGAATATTTCACATCGTCGAGTTAACATTACACTTCTGACGATCATCATCCCCACAGAGTATGAATGCAGCTGACATCGCTCCAATTTGTCACGTTAACAATACACCTCTGACAATCAACCTATCAATCCTTTTCAATAGGATGATAGATCCTCAAAATTGCTCAAATCGCAATCTTCCCCAACAAGACACTAAGTCTTCAAAATCTTAGTATCAAAATCGCAATCTTCCCCAACAAGACACTAAGTCTTCAAAATCTTAGTATCAAAATTCATCGCTTCTGATGATACACTCACTTAGCAATAAGTCTTCAAAATCTTAGTATCAAAATTCATCGCTTCTGATGATACACTCACTTAGCAATTCTCCCCAGCAAGACGCTAGTCTTCAAAATCTTGTTCAAATCACAAATACGCAAATCTTGTCACGTTAACACTAAACCTCTGACAAAACCCACTTATCAATCCTCATCAATAGGATGATAAGTCCACAAAGTTGCTCCAATCGCAACACATCCTCTTGTCATGTTAACACCATACCTCTGACAATCCACTTATCAATCCTCGTCAATAGGATGATAAGTCCACAAAGTTGCTCCAATCGCAACACAAACTCTCGTCACGTTAACACTAAACCTCTGACAAATTCACTTATCAATCCTCTTCAATAGGATGATAAGTGTACAAAGTTGCTCCAATCGCAACGCAAATCTTGTCACGTTAACACTAAACCTCTGACAAAACCCACTTATCAATCCTCATCAATAGGATGATAAGTCCATAAAGTTGCTCCAATCGCAACACATCATCTTGTCATGTTAACACCATACCTCTGACAAAATTCACTTATCAATCCTCGTCAATAGGATGATAAGTCCACAAAGTTGCTTCAATCGCAACACAAACTCTCGTCACGTTAACACTAAACCTCTGACAAATTTACTTATCAATCCTCTTCAATAGGATGATAAGTCCACAAAGTTGCTCCAATCGCAACACAAATCTTGTCACGTTAACAACAAACCTCTGACAAACCCACTTATCAATCCTCCTCAATAGGATGATAAGTCCACAAAGTTGCTCCAATCGCAACACATTCTTGTCACGTTAACATCATACCTCTGACAAAACTCACTTATCAATCCTTATCAATAGGATGATAAGTCCACAAAGTTGCTCCAATCGCAACACATTCTTGTCACGTTAACATCATACCTCTGACAAAAATGCACAACCCACTTATCAATCCTCATCAATAGGATGATAAGTTCACAAATTTGCTTCCATCGCAACACAATCCTGTCACGTTAACACCATACCTCTGACAAATCAACTTATCAATCCTCTTCAATAGGATGATAAATCCACAAAGTTGCCCGATCGCAATATTCTTCCTGTCACGTTAATATCACACCTCTGACAAAATCCACTTATCGACTCTCCCCAATAGAGCGATAGGTCTTCAAAATTGCCCCGATCGTAATATTCTTCTTGTCACATTAATATCACACCTCTGACAAAATCAACTTATCGACTCTCGTCAACAGAGCAATAGATTCTCAAAGTTGCTCCGATCGCAATATTTTCCACTTATCGACTCTCGTCAACAGAGAGATAGGTCCTCAAAGTTGCTCCGATCGCAACACTTTCCACTTATCGACTCTCGTCAATAGAGCGATAGGTCCTCAAAGTTGCTCCGATCGTAACACTTTCCACTTATCGACTCTCGTCAACAGAGCGATAGGTCCATAAAATACTGTTAGGTTAACATCACACCTCTAACAATCAAAAACCCCAATGAACTTGTTAATTCTTTTTCAACAAGAATAGCAAGTTTTCATTTTCTGGAATTATCCTAGTGATAACAAAGAAAATTTCTGAATTTCACTCTTAGTGAAAATTTATGCCAAGTTAATACTACACCTCTGGCGTTTTTAATTTTCTTTCAGTGTTTCAAGTAAAAATATAACACAGGAAGAAATGGTGACAAAGCCTACGTATTCAACATCGTAGCACCAAAATCCATGCCTCACATGCATGGGGAATTTTATCCCGAATCCTAAGTAGGGATAAGTCAACGCCTAACACGCGTTGCCGGTTAGTCTTTCACCGTAAAAAAGGACAAAAGTCTACGTATTCAACATCGTAGCAGGTTGTTCATGCCTTACACGCATGGGGAACTTTGTCCCAAATCCTAAGTAGGGATAAGCCTACGCCTAACACGCGTTACCGGTTAGTCTTTTTCTGTGAAAATAACAAAGTCTATGTATTCAAAATCATAGCATCAAGCCTAAGAGAGTTCATTCTCTTAGCACAACGTTACATGTGGAACTGACTTAGACAATCCACATGCTAGCCCGACTCAAACGGTAGTCGGTAAAGGCTTATCAAATCCGTTGATGGCTGAGGGTTTGCCAAAAATCCTATGCACGTTTGCAGGTCCATCAGCTTAATGGATGTGAGCCGAGACTTAAAACAGATGAGCCAAAGACAAGTCTCAAAGACTTAGTCAAAAATGCACAGAAGCCACTTCCATGTCTTAAGTCAAAACGTTGAGGTCAGACCCACGATGCAAAAAACCGAACGCCGGGGTCACACCCGTGTTCCAAATTCAACATGTAAGGGTGAGACCCGCATCTCAAGTTCAAAATGCAGGGTCCTCCCCCACATTCCAGAAGCAGGATTATGGCGCATACCTTCACACAGGTCTTACGTAGCAAATCCCTTCAACCAAGATGCCTTCGAAGCAAGTGCAGAGAACAAATCCTTTACCACAAGGAATCAACAGCTCCAAGATCAGAGTTGAGATCCAAAGTATTCCGAAAATTCGTCCCAGTCAACCGCGAACTTTCGAAAACTTTGGAGGGGGTTCTGTAGGCTGTCTAAAAATCACAATAGATAGCTGATCCCCATCAAAACACCGATGATGGAAGTTACACTCTGACGTTTTCTAGAAGGTTACAATTTGAAGACTTTCACGTAGATCGCTAAAGGTTACAATCTGACGACCTTCACGACAATTGATGGAAGCTCTAATCAAACAGCCTTCATAATCAACATCGGGAGTTACAATCTGACGACTCTCACATATCATAGAGCTAAAGCAAAGATTACAAAATGATGATCCTTGCAACGCTTCGATAGAAAGAGACTACAAATCGACGGTCTCTTCAAATCAAACTGTGGAAGTCCTCCCCGCCCCCCAGCATCAAGACGCATCGCGTTCATAGCCACGAACGCAGCTCAACGCAGCTCCAAGCGCTGCCCAACGCAGCTCTATACCGCTGCCCAACGCAGCTCATACTGCAGCTCAACGCAGCTCCAACCGCTGCTCAACGCAGCTCCAACCGCTGTTCAACGCAGCTCCAAGCGCTGCCAGACGCAACTCTAATCGCCGCCAGACGCAGCTCACAAACACTACGTTCAAATGCAGATTTCATTCCAGAATACAGGATTTGCGTTTGACTCGTTCTAAACGGTTTCAAAACCGCTTTCCACGATCTGAGGGGATCACAACTCCACTCAGGAGTGATTTAAGGGGGCGGTTACATCCCATTAGCCCCACTTAGGAGCGAATTAAGGAGGTGGTTACACCCCTTAATCCCCTATAAATAACTGAAAATCAATTCAGTTCAGGGGTTCGGACGGTCGGTTAGAACTTCTTGGCAGCAAAGGGAGAGATCGACATTCATCCTTTGGAGCATTCCTTGAAGCCTTCGGCCTTGGCTTGAGAACCGATTCTCGGTTCCAATCAACTCTTTTTCAAGAGTTCTAAACTCGATCAGAGTTATCAACTCATCAAGAGTTTTAAACTTGCCACGCAAGTTCTCCACAACGTCAAATCGTGAGGAGAAGACATCGTTCCAGTGAATCAAAACGTCGGATCGTCAACGAGAAGCAAACTCGACGCGAGCAATCGAGGGAGGCATCTCATCGCCACCGTGAAGAACCCAGAATTAAACAAAGAGGAGAATCTAGATCATTCTCTTCTCTTTTGTAATCAGGAAATCCAATTGTAACTGAGATTAAAGGAATACAAATCAATTTTCCTTTGTTTCTTTTACTGTAAATTTTTCCACAAACAGCTCATCACGTTCATCCTTAATAATCATGTTGTACATTATTATGCAAGTGGTCATGATATCATGCAAAGTTTGTTTATCCCAAAACCGTGCAGGGCCCTTGATTATAGCAAATCTTGACTGGAGAATACCAAACCCTCGCTCCACATCTTTTCGACAAGCTTCTTGCATCATTGCAAAATATTGTTTCTTTTTATCCTCGGATTTGGAAATGGTTTGAACAAGCGTTGGCCATTTCGGATATATGCCATCGGCCAAATAATAACCGACATCATAATTCTTTCCTTGAATTGTATAATGAGCAGGAGGAGTAATACCTTGTGTTAGGTTGTCAAACAAATTAGATGCTTGAAATACATTAATATCGTTATTAGAACCTAGCAAGCCAAAGAATGTATGCCATATCTATAGGTCATACGATGCTATTGCCTCAAGAATAATGGTTGGGCCTCCGTGACGTCCTAAGTATTGTCCTGCCCATGCTGTTGGACAGTTTTTTCATTCTCAATGCATACAGTCTAGACTTCCCAATATTCCTGGGAAACCTCGCTCTTCGCCTTTTTGTAACAGTCTTGCAACATCGTCGGTATTGGGGGATCTAAGATATTCATCTCCATACACTTCTATAATTGCTCTGCAAAATTTCTTCAAACATTCAATTACAGTTGACTCACCAATCCTTACATATTTGCCAGTACTATCTGTCGGTGCACCATATGCCAACATGAGAAATGCTGCTGTTACTTTTTGTAAAGTAGATAGTCCAAGCCGGCCGACACCATCCACCTTCTGTACGAAATAGTTATCGTGCTCTCGTACAACGTCGACGATACGAAGGAAAAGACTCCTTTGCATTCGGAATCTTCTACGGAATAAATTTGCACCGTATGTGGGATTATCAGAAAAATAGTCATTGTAGAGTCGAGAATTACCTTCTTCCCTCCCACAGTTGATTACCAAATGACCAGGAACTGAGCCGATACGTTTTGGCCTCTCTTCCTCTTTAGAGAAATAAGCCATTATTTCATTGTTAGAGGCATATAGACGAGCTAAGATTTCATCCTCCTCCTCCCATTGTTTCATATCCTCCTCCCATTGTTCAACGTAATGAGAAAATGTTTCGTCATCAGAAGAAGAAGAAGAAGGTAGGTGTGATGGTCCATCTCCATAGGTCATTGTTGAAGAGGGGATTTGGAGAAATGAATTATAGATTGTTGATGAGTTGTTAATAGGTGTATGTTGTGTTATTATATAATGTTTCTACGCACATTGGATTCTTTCCCATATCGTTTTCTACCCACATTGGATTCTCCCACTAGCATTGGTTTTCTACCCACATTGGATTCTTCCACCCGCATCGTTTTCTACCCACATTGGATTCTCCAACTAGCATTGGTTTTCTACCCATATTGGATTCTTCCACCCACATTGTTTTCTACCCACATTGGATCCTCCCACTAGCATTGGTTTTTTACCCACATTGGATTTTCTCACCCGCATCATTTTTTACCCACATTGGATACTCCAACTAGCATTGGTTTTCTACCCACATTGGATTCTCCCACCCGCATCGTTTTCTACCCGCATTGGATCCTCCCACTAGCATTGGTTTTCTACTCACATTGGATTCTCTCACCCGCATCGTTTTCTACCCACATTGGATTCTCCCACCAGCATTGGATTCTCCATAATTTTTCACTATAAATACTAGTGGATCCCTCATTCCTCCATCACAACTCTTCTCATTCCTCCTCCATAGCTCTTCTCAACAACTCTTCAACCTTCTCTTATGGCATACGGTCGCGGAAAATCATTCTTACAAGAAGAAGATCAAATTTTATGCGCTACATGGCTTGAAATATCTTAGGATCCAGTTTTAGGTTCCAATCAAAAGAAAGACAAGCTATGGGAGCGAATTTCAGCTCTATTTCACGAAAGGATTTCCAACGTTTGCATCGAACATAGGAGTCTGAAGTCTCTTTCATGCGAATGCAATTAATTATGAAAGCCATCAGTAAATTTCGAGGATGCATTTGATAAGTCGAGCGCCTCAATCCAAGTGGTGCTTCTGAACTTGATATTGTAAGTATATGAATTATATGTGTGATGGTTATTAAATTATTTTCCACCTTTTCTAATAATTGTTTCTTCTTTTGTGGTAGAATAAACGTGCTAGGATCATATTTGCAGAAGATCCAGAAGAGAAAAGAGGATTTCTATTTGATCATGTTTGGCCGATTTTGAAGGATGCAGAGAAGTGGGCAAATATAAGTGTCATGCCTTCTGCATCTTTCAAAACTTCAAAGTCTCGCTTATCTCAAGGATCTGATTCAAGCTCTCCTGTCATCGATTTAAATGAAGACAATCAGACATATACCACTAATGACGACGACCATTCGCCAATCGACACTTCAACTAGTCGACCTATTGGAAGGAAGAAAGAGAAGTTGAGAAGACGAAAAGAAATTGATAGGAACATTGAATTTGAAGCTTTTGCTAAAGGAAACCAAGAGATCTTAGAAGTTTTAAAAAAAAGGTAAAGAACAACGAGAAAATGAAAGATTGACAATGAACCAGGCTATGATGTTAAAGGCTGAAAACGATAAGAAAAAGTTAGAACTTCAGCAAGAACGACAAGAGAAAGAAATTATGCTAGTTGATCTGGAAGTTATTACCGATCCAACAAAACGCGAATATTTTCGAATTAAACAACAACAGATTTTAAATAGAAATATAACTAGGAGTTCCTCATTTGATATTCCTAATCCTGAATACAGCTACGCAGGAAGTCAATACGAAATACCTGACTACAGAGGAGGTGGATACGGAGGAATTGACTTTCTAGACTTTTAGTATTTTTCATGTATTATGTTTTTCCTATTTGTCATGTAATTTTCAATTCATGTTTTTGCTTTCTATATAATAGTCGTGGATTTAATAATATGAATGTCTATTTAATTTAATTTGAATGCCTATTTTATATTAATACATTTAATAATATTATTACTAATATTATTTATATTAATACATTTAATAATAATATTATTAATATTATTTATATTATACAACTTTTATTTTTTTATAATTTTTATACATTCAAAATGAGGGTAATATTAAATAATATTAATTGAAATATAAAATTTTAAGAATTAAAGAAAATTAATTCTATTTCTTATTATCAATCCATTAAAGAAAATTAATTTTATTTAAATATATGATTACATTATATATTTTTAAAATAAGTAAAAGAATTAAAAAATTGAGAGAAATTGAAATGGAGTTGGAAATAGAGGAGTATGGTTTGAGTTACATAACTCTATTTTAGCATATTCTAAGGAATATGCCAAAGTTTGGGATGCAAAATAGAACCCCACGTTGGAGCTGCTCTAAAGCAACTAACAAAATCATTCATCTTCTTATGAACTCCTCTGAATCCGCAGCAAAGAATTGGACCCAAAATAACATGACTCCAAGTCCTGACAAACCCAACAATCCACATCAAAGAGTCTGGGCCGAATTGCTCGGTGCTCTCTCTTCTAATTAATCATCATAACACTTGGAAGACCAATTTGTATCAAAGTTTGAATTACACATCCCGATTTAACCCATTCTTTTCATTTAGCAAGGAGATGAAGAAGGTCAAGAGAAAGTGGGGGAAGAAGAAACAAAGCTACCAGCAAGAAGAAAACTTTGGTTTAATTTAAAATTTCCGAAATTACCCTTACTGATGATTTATTCCTCTTCAAGCACGGAATAGAAAAGATTACTATAAGACCATCTCCAGCAAGTAGGCAAATTTTTACACTCTCTCTCCTGCCACTACCAAACATACACGAATTATTAAAAATATTGAAGAAAACACATAGTAAATTGGTAAATCTAATCGAGGGTTGTTCCAAATTTCTGCCAAATGTGCTCGACCAGATCCTTCTTCAACTGAATATGTTGGACCCTATCTCGCAGCTCGGCTCTAGTCGGAATATTCGAATCGGACCGGCCTTGAACATGCACTTGAAACTCAGGCAATACTTCTGTTTGAACATTGAAAGAGGCACTAGAGCCTGATGACTGTTCGAAGTCTAGATTTTCCCAGTTTCGGGAATACGTATCTCGTTCATCCTCTACTATCATGTTATGTAAAATAATGCACGCCCTCATAATTTTCCCTAAGACATCAAGGTCCCACATTCTAGCTGGTTGGCGGACAATAGCAAACCGTGCCTGGAGAACCCCGAATGCGCGTTCCACGTCCTTCCTGCATGACTCTTGTTGTTTGGCAAAAAATTGCTGTTTGTTTCCTTGGGGCATTTGAATTGACTGGACGAAGACAGGCCATTTAGGATAGATTCCGTCAGCAAGATAGTATGCAAGATTGTATTGTCTCCCATTCACAGTGAAGTTTACCCTTGGAGCTTCACCCGACTCAATGTCGTCGAAAACTGGCGACCTATCTAGTACATTTATGTCGTTCAATGTACCAGGCAAGCCAAAAAAAGCATGCCATATCCACAAATCATATGACGCAACCGCCTCGAGAATGACTGTTGCCGTGCCTTTGTGCCCACTAGTAAACTGCCCTTGCCAAGCCTTAGGACAATTCTTCCATTGCCAGTGCATGCAATCGATACTTCCAATCATCCCGGGGAAACCACGCTCCTGACCAACATGGAGCAACCTCTGCAAGTCTTCAACATTTGGTCGTCTTAAGTATTCATTTTCAAACAAGGCTACTACCCCTTCACAAAACTTGCGAGTACACTCGATTGCAGTGGATTCCCCTATCTTCACGTACTCATCACAAGCATCTGCTGGGACTCCATATGCGAGCATGCGTATGGCAGCCGTACATTTCTGGATAGGTGTTAAACCAAGCTTACCAGCATTGTTCCGTCTCAGAGTGAAATAGTCGTCGTAATTGGATAGAGAGTCCACAATTCGTAAAAAGAGAGGCCTTTTCATTCGATACCTGCGTCGGAATTGTGCATCAGTGTAAGTGCACGATTCGGCAAAGTAGTCTGCCATGAGCCTCTCGTGCGCTGCATGATGATCTCTGTATATGGATTTTCTCTTATGTGTTTTTTCATTTCTCCTTTGCAACTCTTCTAGTAGTTCTTGCTGCCTCTCAAGTATTTTGTCTTCCAACTCCCATTGTCGTTTGAAGAACTCACTTAGGATTGGATCCATTTGATGATATGAAGAACAAAATGTTGATAGGTATACTTATGATGTGTATTTGGTCAGGTTTTATAATGAATGGTATGTGCTCAAATAATTGACTTGACGAGGGCATGCATTTGCAGAACAAGTGTTGTCACACATGCATTACCACTGCCAAGTGTTGTCACACATGCATTACCACTGCCAAGTGTTGTCACACATGCAATAGTAGAGCCATGTGTAGTAGGGCATGCAATTGCAGGGTGTTGTCATTTCATCTTTGATTTTTTTGTGCAGTGATAAGTCTGTCTCATTTTGTATTGTTGTGCGTGTGTAG
The DNA here is from genome assembly GCF_001876935.1 of Asparagus officinalis. Taxonomy (NCBI): domain Eukaryota; kingdom Viridiplantae; phylum Streptophyta; class Magnoliopsida; order Asparagales; family Asparagaceae; genus Asparagus; species Asparagus officinalis. Next base: position 1,259,542 of record NC_033800.1, on the reverse strand, counting down.
TCATTTCAGCTTTTGTATTATTTTGAAGGGTGTGGTCATTTCAATCGGATTTATTCAAACGAAAACATAAATTTTATTGAAACATTAAAATGCCATTACAAACATACAACGACTCCGAGGTTGAACACACGTAACACAAAACACTTAAACAAGAAAACACACAAGCATAACACATGATCTTATTTGCCAAATAGATCCTTCCTCAACATTTTCAATAATTCTTCTTCTTCATCGTCTCGATCTGGTTTGTTTCTCAATAACAAATAACTCTCACTATTCTTGGCACGAGCGAGGGCATTCATTGCCTCAACAGTATTTGCTCTCTTCTCTTCCATGGCATCATATGAGGTAACTAGAGTGGATAACTCCTCGTCAAGAACAACCTTCGATTTCCTTGAACTGGAAGATTTACTAGAGGAAGCTCTAGCTTTCTTCTTTGCAGCATCCCTTCCCTCTGGACGTATAACAGTAGGAACAGATTCAGCGTCGTCGCCACTACTCTTTCTTTTGGATCCACTACTTCCCGATTCATTTAACCCACAGATATATTTTGGTTGATTTCGAACGAGCTTCCATTCCTCAGCCAAAGCAAATTTCCCGTTGTATTTCTCCGAATACAACTCCACAGCCTTCGATATGTAGGCATATAAGGAGCATTATACAGGTATTGCATGCCCATATTTTGAGGCATCATATACGGCATCTGAAAATTGGCCTGCATCCCCGTATTCTGAGTATTTTCAGGGCGTTGCATGTTAGAATTTTGAGGAAGATTAGGAAAATTGTAACCTGAGGGGAAATTGTAGTTTTGGGAAGGATCCATGAAGTTTGAAGGTTGCAAAAAAGCTTGACAATGGAGAAGAAACTAGAGAGAAATGCAAAAAAGAGGAAATAAATGGTGTAAAATCGTAGATTTTTTCTGGTGTCCAAATGACACAAACTTAGTCTCTATTTATAGATCTTGAAAAATTAGGAATAATGATATAAAAAAAAATTAATTCGAATTATTTATGCTCCAAATCTGTAATTTAAATATTAGGTGAAAACAAAATAAAGGGGGTCCAATGAAAAGAGGGCACGTTGCCCATTGTATTTGTCCGTATTGTTATTCACGGTTGCATGGGGTGAGTGGGCCTGCGTGCCCCTCTCCCATTGGACCACCTCTTTTTAATTTTTTTTTTGTTTTTTTTATGTAGCTTGTGGGACCCTTTCATTTGCTTTTCATGAAATTTCACCGAAGGGAAATTTTTCCCCATCTGCACAAGTTTAGAATTTTCCCTACTCTCTTCCCTAGCTGCTGCATGCAAAAATTGTCACTTTCCCTTCCTGCTGCACATAGTCTTAATAGCCCTTCTCTTCTCTTCTTCAATGCTCCTTTCTAATCCTAAACTTTTCTTAGTTCTATCTTTTAGGGGGTGTTTGTTTCAAATCCCAAAATTTATGGATAAGGATTTTACTATAGAATTTGAAATCCCAAAATTTTTTGGGGTTTTGGAATCTCTAAAATTTTGTTTGTTTCATTAATATTTTAGGATTTGGAATACTATAATTTGTAATATTTTGTTTGTTTCATCAATATTTTAGGATTTGGAATACGGTAATTTGTAATTTATACGTATAATTTATTTTATGATATTTATTATATATTATTATGCAATATCACATACTGTATTATATAATAGTACAAAATATATATTATAATATTATATAATATTTTAATAACATATATTATTATATAATATATTATATTAATTAAATACGGTAATTTGTAATTTATACGTATAATTTATTTTATGATATTTATTATATATTATTATGCAATATCACATACTGTATTATATAATAGTACAAAATATATATTATAATATTATATAATATTTTAATAACATATATTATTATATAATATATTATATTAATTATAATATTTTAATAACATATATA
>NC_033800.1:1241074-1255703 GCF_001876935.1 Asparagus officinalis | reverse complement strand
GTTTCTAAATGATGAAATAAACATGTTTGAAAAGGAATTTTTGGAAAATCAATTTTCGTTTGTGAAAACTCCCTGTTTTTGAAAAGTGTTCAGAAAAACCTGTTTTTCGTGAACATGAAAATTGAGATATGACTTGTAAACACGTATATATGTATCATGCATACATTATATATATATATAATGAGGTATGAGAAAGATGTAAACATGAACTAAAAGCTGTAGTAACAAAGTTTGATGAAAAATCATTTATATGATAGAAAGATGTCAAAACTGTGTTAAGTGTATATATATTGAGCTTAAATATGGACATACGATATATGTAAGCAAACTAAACTTATACCTAGGTGAATGCACACACATGAACTTAAATCTTTAACGCTTGATTGTCGTGTGTTGAATTATCTGTAAAGAGAAAAATAAAACAACAAAAACTAGAGAATAGATTAACGATAAATTGTTTGACAAATCATCATCAAAACTATAGGGCCAACAATCTCCCCCTTTTTGATGATGACAAACAATTTATTTAATGATATGAAAGTCATATAGATAATCCAAATAAACCAATACATCATTTCATATTCATCAACATCAACATGAAGATTTTCTCCCCCTTTGACAACATCAAAAAGGGAAGAAAAAAAAAACAGAAACTAGGACATATAAGCACAGATAATATCCAAGTGTCCCCCTGTCAATTTGCATAAATGACATATAAAGATCATATATAGGAGCTAAAAAAATCATAACCATTCATTCACAGCCATAAATATTTAAAATTTAAAGTCCAAACCAAGCATAAAGCATCATTAGCAACATGTTTTCACAAAACAAAGCATAAATATTGTTTTCACCATACATTGTTCATAGAAATGATAAACTAACATAATCACAATAAACCAAATTAGTCCCACAAAACTACATTGTTTTCCACACAAACCATAGAGTTATTACAACTCAAAATAAGGCATAAGTATCAAGTTTTTGTTCACCAAAACATAAGCATAAACATAGAGAATCAACATAAACCCAATAATCATCGAGAATCAATCACCACCAACATCAGAAGCAGGGCCAGAGCCAGATCCCGAACCAGAGCCAGAAACAGATTCTTCATCAGAGCCCTTTCCTGAACCAGAGTCAGAACTGGAAGAGGATTCCGGAATCCCAAGAGACTGACGCTGATAACTGAGAATGGTCCTAACGTCCTTTTGAATAGTTGAGACCTGAGTCTCAAGACGATCCAATCGGGCACAGATATCAGAAGTGGAGGAGGTGGAAGCTCTAGACCGAGAACGGGAAGATGATGGCTTAGCAGGATCAGATAAGGAGTCAGAAATTTGCATACTGGAGAGAGAGACTCTATCAAAGTATTCCTTACCCGGATTAACTTTGGGTTCATTGGTAAGAGCAACACCAAAGTGTTGGAGAATGAGAGTGATGAAGCAGCCAAAGGGAAGAAATTTGTAATGCTTGCATGCCATGTTCTTAAGCAAAATATTTGCCTAATTCACTTTTATTTTGGCAAAGATGGCATAGACAGCATTAACCTTATCAGGGGCAAAATGATCAAAGCTACCGGTTTTGAGAATGAGATTTTGAGCAACAATACGAGTAATGATTTTAGCAGTAGGATTAAGTGATTTGTTGTTCATAGGGTAGGTGCAACCGGGCTTAAACATAGAATCGTTCACAGCCTGATCGGTGTGTTCGATAGACATGAGCTCAACGTCACTTGATAGGATCTTAAGGATTCCCACAAGCTCGTCAGCAGAAAAAGAGATCTGAATATTCTTAACAGATGTGGTGATGGTTTCAATACCATCGGCAGAAGTGGTGACAGACAGATTTGTATAAAGCAGATAAACAAGAAATGGGTAATACGGAACCTTACGTTCCACATCTAACAGTTTATCCAATCCGACAGCATGTAGAATCTCATGAATGTTATAGATAGCTAATTCCTCATATTTTATATATCTACTAGATAGAATTTTCAACTTACAAAGCTCCCTATACTTTTTAATTAGGGGTTTGAACAGTAGAAAATCCTCATAATGAGAGGCAATGGAAGATGAGGAACTAGCATCAGGCTTAGATCTCTTCTTAGGAGGCATGTTCTAAAGATAAGAGCAACAAGAAATACAAATGAACAGACCCTAAACCGAAACCCTAGAATTGAAAGATTGAAACTCTAGAGCAGGAAAAGAAATCAAAAGATGAGAGAAGAGATTACCCAATCAATTTCCAACTGAAATTGATGAAGAGATGGCCTCAAGGAAGACCGCGGTCGATCGATGGCGAACTGCGGGCGACCGTGAGGAGAAATCGACAAAATTGGAAAATTTTCGAATAGGGGTAGATGAAGAGGGTCGGGTTTATTGAGATGAAGAAGGAGCGGCTCAGATTGGTTCAAGGATGAAATCAACGGTGACAGATAAATCGGGTTTAGAAACAATATTAAACAAAAACTGAAACCCGATAAGAAATCAAACAGGAAACAGGAAAATTCTCTTGCGATCGACCGTGGCGGTCGACCGTGACAATCACAGAAACATTTACGGTCGACCGTGGCGGTCGACCGCGAGAAAAATAACAGCAAAATTATTTTAAAATCACAGAAACATTTACGGTCGACCGTGGCGGTCGACCGCGAGAAAAATAACAGCAAAATTATTTTAAAATCTGGTTTTTGAGAGAAATGCAATTTGGACTTTAATAAAGATTTGCTTTATGGCTATTATACATATATAAGAAGTTCTTAGCTATTTAAATCATGAAATTATTTTATTTGAGCTTAAAAACAATAATAATTAACATTTGAGCTTAAGAACCAATTTACTCAAAACAAAAACAAAAACAAACAAAAAAAAAATGACATGAAACTCATTTTGGTACCCAAATCATTTTGGTACCACTAAAATTTGGGATATGACCCCGATCATGTAAATCCAAGGCCCTAGGGTTATGAACCCGTTTAGGCGTATTTTGTGCACCGATACGGTCAAAACAAAAATCGTAAACATGACCCATGCGATTGCAATTTGTGCAATGTAGGGGTTTGAATGGTTTACGTTGACCGAAATGATTTGCACGTGGTTCATTTGCAAAAATAGATTTTTCTTTGTAATTATTTTGCAAACAAGAGTTTCTTTTCAAATCAAAACAAAACATGGCCAAATGACCAAAACGACCACAATAATCACATTTATACACTGTAGGCATCAAAAAATGTTTACAGACATCCAAATACCACTCAAGGCAAAGAGAAGACGATGAACGCCAGTCTCTTAATCAGAGGGTATCATTCAAAGGAAGCGAGACAACGTGGAAGAACAATGTACACACCAACAGGCAGTACATGGCGGCGCGGCTGAGGCACGAAGCCCATGGTGCCGCGGCTAAGGCGCGACAACCTATGGTGCCGCGGTTAAGGCGCGGCAGCCCATGGTACCGCGTCTATTACAAGGAGTGCTGCGGCGGTTACAAGACAGTTGTATGATGATTTTTTGAAGCCCACGTGGCAACGTATCAGAAATAGAACGTGTACTGACGTGTACAAGCAGTTAAACCATAAAAAAGGTGGTTAAAGGTCGTGGGAAAACGGTTTTAAGCACGATGAAACGTGCTGGTAACTGCCTCTTTGGCCGCGGCAGTCCACACTGCCGCGCCAATAGCCGTGGCAGTGTCGACTGCAGCGGCCAAAGAACAGTCATCCGGTCGGTTATTTCGCCCCCGTTTCAACTGTTGTGCACTCCTACCCCTATAAATACCTCCCTAGACACGAAATAAAGAGCAGAGAGCATTTTAGAGCAGAAGAGACTTGAGCTTTTGGTGATTTTGAGGAAGAAAGAGAGAACTTTCACCATTTGACAAGCATCATTCGGTGAATCCTTGAGATCTAAGCTTAGACTTGATCTTTGGAAGAGTGAACATCTTACATCGATAAGATATTCGCTTTCAAATCTTTACTTCGATAAACGAAGGAAAGATCCCTAAACACCCTCACGATCTGTGAATCGGTGGTCCACGAGCCAAAGCACTCACGGCACAGGCAAAGTCCCACAAAAGCAGGAGTTGATAAACAATTTCTGTGTTATTTTCTCGAGAGTTGTAATTTTTGCTTATTTTAAAATCAAAGTTTAATGGAATCGACAATGGAAGCAACTTTCGCTGAAAACAAACTGGCGACCACAGTGGGAGCCAGCGGCCTCGCTGCCGAGGCCGCAGTGTCGCAGCCGATTAAGATCATCGTCACTGAAGAGATCGAATATGAGTTCGATCAGGCCAAATTCGAGGAGTACCTGTCTTCCTCCTCCTCAAAATCTTCCTCGCCCCGCAAGTGCGGGAAGATTTCTTCTTCCAAGAAAGTTCCCAAGTCTTCAATTCAGATGAAGACCACAGATGAAGATTCCTGCCAAGTCATGGCTCAGGAATCTCCCTGCAACATCTCTGCTCCAAATGACCATTCACCAGTTCAGGGGTCTTTAAACCAAAATGCGCCGGTATTGACGAAGAGGGCTCGTCAGAGGCAGCGTCAACGCCGCGCTCGTCAATTGGCAAGGGCCTTGGAACAAACCGACGGGGTTCGTTATCACGCGGACCTAGAGTCGAGGAGGCATCGAGTGGTTCAGTTGTCTCAACAACCAATCACTCATATCTCTGCTAAACTAACGACGGATGAATAGACTTTTGTCAAAAAGTCTCGCTCGACCCTCAAAGAACGTATACAAAAGCGTCGTGCAAACGCTGCTTATGCCCGTGCTCTCTTACAACAAAGACGAGAAAGAAACAAGAAAACAGTGGCCAAAGAACCACCAAAATTCTACAAAGTTTGGATACAAAGACGAGAAAGAAACAAGAAAACAGTGGCCAAAGAACCACCAAAATTCTACAAAGTTTGGATTCCAAAGTCTGGAGTTATGCAAAATCAGCATTTGGAGCCCGTTAAGACTCCGCACCCGCAAGGGGGTGGTTTTAAACGTGTGACTCCTGACATAACCTTGGATCGCTCAAAGGCAAAAATAATTTGTCCTGAGAATGCTAACAAGGCTTTACACCCCCAGAAGAAGACGTGTTTGCCAAAAAACATTGTTATGCCTGGGAGGTCATACCAATAGACGATAGGATTTTCCGGCAATCATACCGATGAATCGTACTATCGTTATGCCTGGGAGGTCATACCAATAGACGATAGGATTTTCCGGCAATCATACCGATGAATCGTACTATCAAGCTGTGGGTTTGAATAAATTTCGAAAAAGAATTATTCGAGAAATAAACTCTCATTGTTCCTGTGTGCGACTTATAAGAGCGGCATTGTCGGAATATAACTACGGCAAACGAGAAGTCATCCCGCAAAGAGTCTCAGTGTTCCAGAGACTTTTCACCAAAATGTCAAAGCCCAGGCCAAGACGTTTCAGCAAGAAGTTTGCTATTCAAGAGGATGAATTCCCTGAAGTCACCATCAACATGGCTGATAAAGGAAAATCTAAGCGGCATTCAAATGAATCAAACCCTGACTTTTCCCCGAGAGGAAAAGCCAATCCAAGAATTGCTCAACGGATGTCTCGACTCCAATTAGGAGCCATCAGACGCAGGGACTACAAGAGAATGGATGAAGGAATGACTTCGGAGGACGAACTCTCGGACACTTGTTCTGCGATCACTTCTGATGATACAATATCTAGCACGGGACAAACCAAAGAAGTGTTCACAATCACTTCTGATCAGTTTGCTCAAATGCTTCAAGAAGCTCTAGCCAAGCAACGTGAAGAAATTAGAGCTGAGATGAAAACAGAGATGGAGTTAGCTATCCAACAAATAAGAGAATTGCTAGCTCAACGGTCTCAACCTCCTGAATCCAGTGAGCGAGCTGAATCCAGCCGCCACACTCAGAATGTTATAGATGACAGCGATCCAGAAGTGGATGAAGTCATTATTGCTGATGCACCTCCTAATAACGATAACACTGGGGGTGGTTCAACGGATCCTCCCAACAACGATATTGGAGGTAGTTCAATCGCACCTCTTAATAATACTGGAGGTGGCCCAATTATTTCTCCTCAATATCACCCAAAGAGAGATGAAGATGAGGACAAGAAAATACAAGACCTTAAAAACAAAGTCAATGCTTTGATGTCCGCTCAGGAAGTAAAGAAGACGGGTATTCCGTGTCCCTATCCAAGAGAATGGGATTCAATACCGTACCCGACAAAGTTCAATCTGATTAACTTCACACCATTTGATGGGAAGAGCTCGCCTACTCAACACTTGATTTATTTCAAGTCTCATTTGGGCATGATCTCTGGAAATAAGGCTTTAATGGTCCGGTCATTCGTTGGCACCCTTCGTGGGCCCGCCTTCGATTGGTACCGACGTCTCAAGCCAGGGAGCATCAATTGCTGGGATGACATAGAAAGTTTATTCCTCAGCAATTGATGATGACACCGAAGTGTCAATCGGAACCCTTCTGGATGAAAAACAAAAAGACGGGGAGTCAGTCGACAATTTTGTCAAGCGCTTCCGTAACATGGCAATGAATTGTAGAGATCCTGTTACAGAGGAGTTCATCCTGCAAACATGCCATAATAATCTCTCCATCGATGTCCTGGAAGCCCTGGGGGTCGTACCATCCAAAACTTGGAAGGATTTGAAAATGTGCGGTGAACAAGATGAACACTTTCTTAAAAGAAAGAAAGCTGAGAGAAACCGACCGACGACATCTACAATCACTGAGAACGCGACTCTCGATCCGAAGTTTCAAAAGGAGTATTCTTTCGAAAATGATGAAGCTCCAGCCATATTGAAATACCTCCTCGCCAATGACCTATTAAAGATCAGGAGGGAGCTAAGAGGATTACGGATCCAAACTACTGTACGTACCACAGAAGGGTTCTTCATCCCACCGAGATTTGCTTTGGGCTAAAAAAACAAAATCCAAGCCTTAATTGACTCCGGTGTCATAACGGCGGAACAAGCCAAGTAAAGACGACTCAAAAACAAAATCCAAGCCTTAATTGACTCCGGTGTCATAACGGCGGAACAAGCCAAGTAAAGACGACTCCAACTCCATTGGATACACGAGTATAAACTATTTTCCTTGACTCCGATAAGTATACGAGTATAAACTGCTTCTTCACGCCACTCCAAAGAGTATACGAGTATAAACTGCTCCTCGATACTCCAACAGGTATATGAGTCAAAACTATTTCTTTTCTTTCACGGGAAATTCCTGAAGAGCATCATGCATGGTACTCTTAAGGATAACCCGATCATGCAGCTGAATATAATGATAAACCCAGTTTCGTAAGAAAAGCTGGGGGTGGATGGTTCATGTAACGGGAAGTTCTCGGAAGAATGCTATATGTAATTTTCTTAGGGATAACCCGATCATTACAAACAAAGTGATAAACACTATGTCCCCACGGTGATTTTCGAATACTCTTTTGCTGAGATGAGATTCGATCACTTCGTTGGATCAATCTTCCCTTACAAAGTCCCTATTTGGTCAAACCTTTAAACAGTTAGGACCAAAGCCATAATCCTCTCTCGATTCCTTCCATGAACGAGAGGTCCACAAATTGAACGATCAAACCTTTAAACAGTTAGGATCGTCTCAAGTCCCTATTTGGTCAAACCTTTAAACAGTTAGGACCAAAGCCATAATCCCCTCTCGATTCCTTCCATGAACGAGAGGTCCACAAATTGAACGATCAAACCTTTAAACAGTTAGGATCGTCTCAAGTCCCCATTTGGTCAAACCGTTAAACAGTTAGGACCAAAGCCATAATCCCCTCTCGATTCCTTCCTGTAGGGTGAATATTTGATTTTCCGAAAACAGGGAGTGTTTGTTTGTATTTATAAGAAAGCTTATTACAAACTAACGAATCAAATGATTACAACAGAAGCAGAGGGAAAGCCCTCTTTGTTTTGTGTGGGGACTTTATTCATGGCGTCCCCCATCAACTTAGCTCTCTTGGAATTCTTAGCTGCGACGGGTTTTCGTTTGCGAATTTTTCTATCGTTTTCGCCTACCTCCTCAGCAGTGAGAGCCCGCTTCCCTGATGATCTCAAGGAGCGAGGCTCAGGAGGGGGTGATCCTTCGAGAACCTCTCTAGTGTCCTCGTCTTCAGAAGGCTTTGTAGCAGGCAATTCCTCTGGGATCTCTTCGATTCCAACCGCCTCCCGTTCGCAGGACAGATAATCCTCTATCCCTGGTAATCGAGACAGCTTGACTTCTCCTTGAATTGTGGGATGTGACCACATCCTCTTCGGAGACGTCTCGCTGTTCCTCTATACCATGAATGGTCATTCCGGGGATTGTGCTTTATGTCCTATCACCTACGATGGGAAGGCCCATTCTGGTATGTGAGGCAACGAACGACTGCTATCCGAGTGGATTTGACCAGCATTAATGAACCGCATTTATGAGTTCGCAGATCGATGAAGTGTCTGTCCGATCACTCGTACTGTGCATGACCGCCCGGCGTGCTTTGAGCACGGTGCTTTCTCCTTTCCGATCAGGAGAGGCGGTGAAGTAGGTGCACAGTACTCGAGTGGGTCTAGCCAGCTTGCCGAGTACCGGCGGATCCAGCTCTTGACTCAGACAGCCGAGGTGAGTCGCATTTATGAATGCTCAGGTTGACTCGACACCTGTCCAGGCTTTCGTGCTGCGCGTACTGCGAGCGGCCGTTTGACGGTCCTGGGGTACTGTGCTCTCTCTCCCTTCGGGTCGAGAGAGATGGGAAGGTCCATCTCAGCACGTGGGGTAGTGGATACCCAGCTGTACTGACGGTCTTGAGATTGCTGGCGGATTTGGGGATTGCAGGCAGACTTGGGGTCTGCAGGCGGATTTGAGACTGCAGGCGATGTGCCTTTACCGATCACCGTTTGAATCGGGCTAGCCATACTATTCCCCTCAGTATGATGAGTTGTCGAACAGTTTCTCTTAGGCTTAATGCTAAGATTTCTGCTCTAACCCTTAGCCTTCTGAGGCGTGGGTTTTAACCGTTTAAGCCAGGTCATTCTATTGGCTTCGTTTATAATGCTATCTTTAGTGGTGAGCGAGTCGTCCAGGCGAAATTAGTCTTTGGGAGCCAGGTTTCGCGCAACTCGCGGGGTCATGCCAAGTATTTGCAGGCGGAACCCTTCCTTTTTGAGGTGGGCCCAGATCTGACGGGAGATGAGCCACGTGTCTGCTGATAGGGCTTTGTGCTTTCCAGCTAAGGCGGCGCGGTCTCATCGGGTCGTGGCGATCGTGATTTGACAACACGATTCTCGCGTGTTTCGCCCCGCGACGCATCGTGGCCGTGGTTTTCGAACTCAACCGTCGGATGCAACCGCCAACCTCGGTTCCTTCGATGCACCGGGGGTGATCTGAGCCGTCGAATTTGATCGCGGCCACGTCTCTTGTCCGTTAGGGTTTTTGCCTTTCGAGGGCAATCGTGGCCACGTGGATAACTCCGCCCTTCTAAATCATCCATTTTCCTCCATTGGGAGTTACCGTGCCCTCAAATCTTGAAAGGAACCTCCAAGGAAAGAATTCCCGCTTCATCCTACAATGGCTCCGAAATCTAAGAGGTGCAAAGTGAGGGGCGCGGGCCCCGGACGTTATTCCGACCGTCTCTCCGCCGGCATGCCTGCCGGTGCTCTGGAGTCGCGCCCAGGTATGTTGATGGGTTCGTTTGGACGAACTTTTGTAAGTCTTAGGCGTCGGTCTTTTAGAGAGATATGTGTTACTCATTTCCCCGATTTGGGGCAAAGTTTGCCCTATTTTGCCTTTAGAGGATGAGTATTGTCCCTGCAGGCGAATCCTTCAGTGGGAAGGAGGCGAACTCTCTTTTTGTAAGGCGAGTACGGCCCTTTCCTATTAGAGGGGAGTATAGTCTGTACGGATAGACTTCGTTCAAAATGGGTTCCCCCTTTCGATAGGCGATTTCGCCCTCCTCTGATTGATGGTCGATTTCGCCCCTACAGCGGATTTTGTCTTGACTGACTTTTTTATTTCTTGTTGCAGCGACCTTTTCTGATGAAGCTTTTTCGGAGGGTGTGGCCATTGGCCACGCCGGGGCTATGAGTTATACGGCACCTTCTCGGTTTCCCTCTTTGGCTCCAGTACCTGTGTTCACCGCTGATAAGCCGCATGGTCTGATACAGAGGGTCACGGACAGTCACCACTTGACGCTACGTGAGCTGACGACCAACGCGGTGCTGACAGATGAAGCCAGGGCAGAGCTGCCGAAACCTCAGTTTTTGTTTGGCGACTCTATGACTGACCCTTCCGCCTTGTTGCTCAAAGAGAGCCGGTGGTTCCGCACGGTAGAGGGGGTTCATTATTACCTCCCCAGCATGTCGAGAGGGTTTTCGATCGTCGAGCTACGGTCCTTCGCCATTCCTCGAACGATGAACTGGGATTTGACCCCTTCTCAGGACGGGGTCACTTGTGGCGTCTTTACGGGCTCTACTGCTGGGTATGGAGTGGAGAGTTCGTGCAAGCGCGTGACGGGTCTGCGTCCTAGTTTAATGTCCGCTGAGCCGCCCGTGGGGGAGTCGACGGCGGTGGCGGAGACCTTCCGTCACCGCTTTTTCCGAGTTGGTGGGAGCTTTCCCCCAAAGGACTTTAGAGCCCCAGGGTGGGTTTATTCTACCCCTGGCAGCGACACGTGGTGGTCCAAGATCACCGACTATATTCTGGCCGAAAACGCTGACCTCAAGGACACAGAGCTATATGCGGCCATCGAAGCCACTCGACACGGTCTGCGGATCAACGCTTCTCAGTTCCATAGCATCCTGGAACTGTATTGCGCGGAAAGCGGCACATTTTTCACCCCCAATGGTGAGCTTGGTATCACCCCTCACGAGATGTACGACGTGTCGGGGCTGCCTCTGGGAGACTTTCCTTACGAGGAGTACGTCCCCGATCAAGAGTTGGCGATTGAAACTCTGTGGGATTTGCTCTGCCACTACCACATATGTCTCAGCACCTTAGGGTCCTCGGATCATAAGGGGAAGAAGAAGAAGACCCCAGGGATCAGCCACAAGAATTGGGCTGATTACTTGTTCCCAGGGAATGATATCAAGGGGAAGCCCGCCCTCCCGTTAGGCGTGTGCGACCAGCCCGAGGTGGAGGCGATGATAGCTAAAGAGGGAAGCACCATGACTCTTGACCGTGACGAGGGCGGATTCAAATCTGGTACGGTCCTTCATTCATTCCATCATCAGGCGAAGTTTCTCATCTCGGGGAAGGCGTTGCTCGCGGGGTACCTCATGTTGTGGCTGAAGAGGTGTGTGGTCCCCACTCATTCCTTTGAGGCGATTCCGGTGGAGGTGGTGTATCCGGCGGTTTGCCTAGCTCACGGGAAGTTTCATTCCCTGGTATCGGCGACGATAGCGTGCATTCACCGGGGACTCCGCACTCTGACGGCCCAATTCTGCCGCGTGTCGGTCCTCGACGAAGGAGAAGGAGTAGTCATCAAAACCCCCAATCCTAGGGTGGGGTTACCGTACACCTATTTGATGGCGTGGTTCGTATACCACTGCGAATGTTTGATGAGTGCCCCGGCGATGCTTCAGGGCGATAAGTTCGTCCCCTTCGTCCAACGCTTGGAGAGGTGCTCTTGGAAATGTAAGGACATCCCTGATGCAAGGAAGACGCTCTCCCACTTCGGGCATTATAATTTTCGCCGCTTCTTCCCTTATTTCAGTGGGGGCGGATATGGAGAATCTCTCAGGGATACGCCGACGGCGGATCGCTACACGGTCCTTACTCGTGGTGCCTTTCGCTGGTTGGTGAATATCCGACCGGGGTATCACATTCTGAGAACGGGCCCTACATGCTATCTCGAGCCATACATCCCCTGCAGGTTCGCCCGCCAGTTTGGGTACGATCAATTGTATGTGGGTAATGCCAACCCCCACCTAAACTTCGAAGGAGGACTAGTTGACGGAGCTCGGGGATGGTTCTGGACCCATGCTGGAGGCACCCAGGCTCGCTTTGAGTTGCCCGCGAAGGACCGCGATTTACACCACACGCTCTTATACTGCCACTGGTATCGGGGCGCTAGTGCTAATCCTGCGGCGCTAGTGCTGATCCTGCCAATTTCTAGTTCCAGAACTCCTGCCTGGTGGAACGCGATCGTCCTGTCAGGGGTTCTCTCCGTTCTTCAAAGCGAAGGGGCCACCAGACTGCTAGGGAGTTGTTCTCGGAGGATCCAGTTGAGGATACCGAGGGTTCTGATGCTGGTTTGGACGAATCTGAGGCTCCCGAGGTTCAAGCTCCAGTCCGGAGTCCGACAATCGGACAAATGGGGGCGCCGCTTCTGTCTCCGAGTAGCTCGCTTCTCTCGAAGCGTCAGCGGGAGGCAGTGGCTGAGAGTTCCCGAGCGGGGGCGGCTAAGAAGGTCCGTCGTGATGAGATGGCGGAAACCGTCCGAGCGGCGGAAGGTCAGGATGATGTTCCCCAGGTGGGTATCCCCGGAGCGGCGACGTCTGGAGTTGTGCTGCCCGTCTCTTCTGCTGCATCGGGGGCGGCTCTGGCGACTACGAGAGACGCTCCTCCGCGATCTAGCGAGAGGCTACCGACGGGAGCTCCAGCGGCTTCTGTGTCCGCATCAGGAGGTAATTTTTCTTTTGCAATATCGTCTTTGATCGCAACGATGATCTCATACCTTTTGACATTGGTATTGGACCTATGCAGGTGCGATTGAGGAGGTGATCCCCATTCCTTCCGACGAGGAAGGGGAGGCTAAAGATGAGGAGGGGCCCACCGGCTCGGGTAAGCGTGTGTTTTAGCATTACTTTTCTTCCCGTACCCGACTGTTAGTAGGGTCCCTTTCGAGGGGTCTCTGTTAACCTCTTTCTGTGCATTTGTAGTTGACCCTAACCGTGAAGTCGCAGGTGAGGAGGATCCTCACTCTTGGGCGAATCGCTCATCTGAAGAGGCGGGCGAATCTGGGGAGGATGACAATGTCTCGGTTCACGAGGCATTGTCCAGTGAGGAAGAGGATTTGGCGCTTGAGGACGCGCCTGGCCAAATAGGGGGATCTCCTGCTCCTACGGAAGCGTCGGCTGGGGGTCATTCATCGGCGCGAGAGTCTCCGCTTCAACGGGAGGCCCCCATTCTGCAGGTGACCATTTCTCCGTCGACGGCGGCCGTTGACGTTGTGACCACTGCACCGAGGGTGTCATTGGTCGCAGCGGCTCCGGTGGTGCCCGTTACCACTTCTACGGTTATGGCTACAGGTACCTCGACCGTGATTTCATCCACGGCGGAGGAGGTCGCCCTCTCTTCCTTGGAACGCTGGCGAAAAACGCAGGTGGAGCGAGCTCTGGCGAATTTCGAAGATACTTTGGCCCACTGCACCCGGCTGGTCTTGGAGGAGAATTGCCCCTTCGAAGAATTCAGGGAAGTTCTTGAACACGATGCGTCCTTCTTGCGTAAGAGGCTCGGCGCCGCCGCGGCGAGGCCCTATTTTCAGCGTCTGAACGAAGTGGAGGGGGCTGTTCGGCAGCTGCTCGCTCTTCGTGCGGAGAGTTCCACTCTTGTTGATCTCGCCTCCCGCGAAGTTCGAGTAGCTTTGGCGGATCGTGATCGCCGCCTGAACGAGAACATGACGTTAGAGTTAAAACTGTCGGCAGAGGCGGAGCAGGTCAGAGCCGAGGATGCACAAGTGGCCCGCGAGGAAGAAACGGTCGATACCCAGTTCTCCCGACTTTCCTTCGAAGTAGAGAGGCTGAAACAGGTTGTAGCCGAAGCACAGGCTGCCCTGGCCGTTCAAGAGAAGGCTCGCGATCACGTGGCAAAGGAGTTGGAGGGCGTAAAGTCTCGCCGGCGGTTGACTGCTGGCTCCGTTGCAGAGAAGGATCGAGCTCTCAAGGATGTCAGGGAGACTATTCAAGACTTGCTCTCGTGCACGGAGGAAGATATTCGTCGAGAGGTCCTGAGAAGGCTTGAGTTTCGCCATGCTGAAGAAATTCGTGAGGCGGAACTGAAGTTGAAATCCCTGTAGTTCGCCTTTAGTTTTCTGCTTGTAATAGGACTTCTTTTTCATGAATGAAATCATCCCTTTTGTTTTTGGCCTATTGCCATTTGTGTGTGTGCTCCATTTTCGTAATCATGCATTAGTCAGAATTTGACCGTAAGAGAACCTCAACCGTAGAGGAATTCTTGCCGGTGAGTTTCTGCTGCAAGTTTACTTCATCCGCAGGCGAATTTTGTTCGCAGGCGGATTTGCAGGAGTTTTAAGGAGACGGGGGATAGCCGCCTCGCATTAAATGCGAGGTAGTGGGCCTCTCCGTTCCCCACGTCCGATTTGAGCCGTTTGTTGAAGATCGTGCTCAAGGAACTGCCAGATCTTATCCGTCCAGATCCGATCCGTTCGGTCTTGCACTTTAGCTGCTTTAGCCACGAACGGTCTAATCGAATATTGAGTAACCGTCTAGGATTCGTAGGGTATTTAACGCCCCTACTCTCTATTAAGAGGACCTACAGCCTCTTCATCATTTTCCCTCATAAACCCGAATTTTCCCTTTCTTCCTTCTCCTGATGGCACCGAAGGTGAAGAGGGTCGTTTCCAAGAAAAGGAAGGAGCCGTCTTCTTCAGGCGCTGCTGAGGCCGCCGCGGCTGAA
>NC_033800.1:1234322-1240074 GCF_001876935.1 Asparagus officinalis | reverse complement strand
TACAAAGTTTAATTATACTATTATTATTTAAATAGATATTTTTTGTATAAAAGTCAAAGAGAATCTCACACGTATCTTTGATCTCAATGCCAATTATAATACTTATATATGGGTTTTGGTTAAAATAAATTTCATGTATGGGGTTAACTTATACGATCCTACTTTAATCGGATTAGATAATTTAATATTTGTTCTTTATACCCAAACTCTTCCAAAAAAGCAAGAGATTTTCAAAATTAATCTTGGGGGTTGCTTGCATTAAAAAATTATGTTAGATGGTCCATACAGTCTGTTTTATAGTTTAAGATTGTCAACATATTTTGTCACTTTTGCATATCAATTATAAGTAATAATACAATTTAATTGATTCAAGTATATCCTAATATATTTCTGGAGTCTTATCTTGTCTTTTGCTCTTTATCATGTACAAACCTAGCGATTCTTATTCAATTCCTTTTTTATCTTTTTTGTCTCGACATTGTCTTTTGTTCTTCATTATGTACAAACTCGTTTCATGGATTAGGGTTATGGTTTTTGAGGGGGAGCAAAAGACAAATGGGTTGATTTTGGTGTTGGATTTTATTATTTGAAGAGATTATTTTCAAGAAATTCAACTCCAACATGATATCACAATTGATGTAGATGATGAAGACGCTACTCTAGAATTGCCCAATAAAAAGATAAAGGTGAAGAAAGATTGATCTCGGCTCAATTAAAATATGAAACAAGAAGAATAAATGATAATATTTTTTGAACATTTTATACTATAACATTTTTGAGTAAAATTAGGAATTTTTAGAATGAATTTTTATGCAAAATTTTTAGTATTTTTGTATGCTTATGTGATTGCTTTTATCACATAAAATTATACTATAGTTACCATTAATCTTTAGTTTTATTTTATTTTTTTTAAGTCTACCAAATAATGTAGGCTAAGATGTCATATATAAATCATCTTTATCGTACTTCTTTTTTTTATGTTTGCTTTTGAGATTGTTTATTTAAAACATGAGTTTATAATGTTGAAAAGTGCAATGTAATTCTATTTTCAATACAATAAGAAATGTTATTTTTTTATTGCTAGAACTATAGTTCATAATGATATTATGATTCATCCTTGACTCCATAGTATAGTTTGGGATTAGTAGAGTTTATAATATGACATTCAGTATCAATTTAACTTATTTTATTTTACTATTCTGCTTGAAGATATTATTATGTCAGCTGATATCTTTTTCTGCGAAAATCAATTATGATATCCCAGTTAAGTATATTGATCCCAGTTTAGCACAAAAATACATTACATCAAATTTTTTATAATGTTTAAATAAAAATTATAGCAAATCTAATAATTAAAACGAATCTGATTTATTTATAGTAATAAAATAAAAAAATAAATTATTTTGATATTTAACCATGTGCATAAAAACTAGTGATAATAAATAAATGAATAATGAAAACAAATATTACAGATATACAAAAATCAGTCATGTATACAATATATGGCACATCAAAGATTTTTAATCTTCAGATCAATATAGAACAAGGAAATATGAAAACTAATTTGTCAAGGGATTCTTCTCTCCATGGCGAGGGTGAGCGTCTTAATACAAGAAAACACAAAAGCATTTATGATAGCGAAACAAAAATGCAACTGAAAATAAACAACTATTATTCACAAACGTCCAAGAAAACTTTTGAGTTTCTCATTCACAAAAAACAGCAGTCACCATCAATTTTTTTAAGGGAAACAAGGAAGTTCCATAAATAAATTAATCGACCCTCTTCAGGATTGACATCAATCGCAATACAAATTATACAATGAACAACCTTGAAACATGAATTTAAAATATTTCGGGACTGTCATTAGAAAGTCCCGGCCTTCATCGCGTCTTCATTGGCATTACCAAGAGCAGCCTCGCTCAAGTAAGTGTCAGCCAATTGCACCCTCTTGACATTTTCCTGCTCTTGAACCAGCATGTTTCCGTACTCCATCAGCTTACTCAATGTCATCTTTGGCTGCTCAAAGGTTGGAGGTCCCTCGAGTGAGTTGACGAGCTTCTTTCCTACCTTCTCTACTCCAACCTCTGCGATCCACTTCCTCACTTTGTCGTCGTAGACCCTAGCTCTTAAGGCACCAAAGAAGTCTGTAAACATAAGAGAAGGACAACGAGTTAGATACATGTGGGGTCGTTTCTTGTGAATTACAATCAGGACCCAAGTGTCTTCATTTTTGGAAGATATTAATCTCATCAAAAATGCCTCAGGGACCCCAAATAGGTGACAGGGACCCCAAATAGGTGACCTAATGGGGGACAGGTGAGGTGTCCCCCCAGAATGAATGATGCACTGGGGGGGACATCTCACTTGTCCCCCTTGGGGTCCCCTATTTGGGGTCCCTGTAGCAGCACCCTAATCTCATAGCACAATTAGGATTATTCAAAGAAGAAATCAGTTTGGTGATACCATGAGCATTTTGAAATTTAAGCTTTAAACATGACTTCAATATTTCAATTATACTCAAAAAAAATTTGGGGGATTTTTTATACGGAAAAATTCAAAATGTCTATTAAAGAATGAAATCCACCAAGAAGTTCAATTGCGTCAGCGTCATGCTTTTATAAAAGATAAGATAATAATCCTCGTATTTCTTAAAATCTATAGCTAATGCAGGCCGCAAGCTAGGCTTGACCCATGAACCGGCCCGCTCAGTTTGGACCGGGCCGGTTCAGACCCGGGCCAGGCCGAGGGCTTTGTCCCTAAGTTTGAGGCTAGACCCAGCCCATCCCACATGGGGCCGGGCTGGATGTGGTCCGAGCTGGGTCTAACCCGGCCCACGGCGGTTCGAGTTGCGGGTCGGCCTGCAATCTTTTTTTTATCCAATTTTTTTCTAAATTATTACGTATAATTTAAAGAGGGAAACCTATCTTTATCTTTCTGAAAAGTCTAAACCTTATAAATTTACAATTGGTGATGGAATTATTTCAAAGGACAAAAAGTTCACGATAATTTGAGTGTTTTCAGTAAATCAAAATGACTAAAATACTTGAGAGTTTAGAAAATCTCTACTATTACTAAAATTACAACTCCAACACCTGAAAATTATAATTTTTAATAGAGTTGCTACTAAAATTACATCAATATATAACTATCACCTAAGGCGGACTGGGCCGAGCCGGGTTAGATGTGGGCCGGGTCGAGCGTGGGCTAGGCCTACTTTTTCATCACCGGCTTTAGAGCAGAACTCAGCCTAGCCCACAACCTAGATATATAACGGGCCGGGTTAGGCTTAGCCCACTGTGGGCAGAGCCGGGTCTTGACCCAAGGCGGGCTCGGCCAGTTCAGCCCGCGGTTCGAACCAGCCCACGCTCACCCTTTGACACACCCAAGTCAGTATTCATCCCTAGCTTGGACACATCATGAAGAATCGTAGGTATTTTCTATCAAGTTAACAGCTGAAGATTATCAGCATGTTAGAGGATGGTTACCAATGGATTGTCCTGGGAATGCATCAACAAGCTGGACGATAGCCTCCTGAGGAACATTATCGCTCTTGAAAATACCCATGCACACACCAATACAGTCCTCTCTAGTTGGTGCCCAGTAGAATTTCTCCATACGTCCATCACGAATTA
The DNA here is from genome assembly GCF_001876935.1 of Asparagus officinalis. Classification (NCBI taxonomy): domain Eukaryota; kingdom Viridiplantae; phylum Streptophyta; class Magnoliopsida; order Asparagales; family Asparagaceae; genus Asparagus; species Asparagus officinalis. The sequence continues at coordinate 1,236,439 of NC_033800.1, read as the reverse complement.
GAGGAGCATACAAAGTTGAGAAGTCATTTCCTGTTACTATGATAGGAACACGGGCATTTTCTTGTTTGTTGTACATTCCAGGCAGCTGGACATTAGTTGGGTTGTCAGCAATATTCATGAGGGTGGCATTTACCATCTGATTGTTCACAGTGTATTGAGTTGTCCCACCCATTCTTCCAGCTCCTGCATCGAGATCGTTGATGAAGAGGCAGCACATCTTTCCTTTGGCGATGATGTCTGCTGCCTCGCGGTATCTTTGCCTGATCAGTTTCGCAGGCTCTCCCGCATTACCGCTCTCAAGTTCTCCAGCGCTCATCATGATTGGGCTGAAACATTTCAAGTATTCATTAATGGAGAAAGGGATCTTTCATACAACCGATCATATAGATGCTACTACTCGAAATCATTTCTGCGACGAGCATAACCAAGCATCCAAGGATGGATATGAAATCGTAATTACTTTACGTTTTCATAAGCGCTCGACAGAATAAGAATCTATCCGGAATTAAGTGACAAATAACACAAAACACTTCATGATATGAAGCAAACTACATTAGTGAACTTCGGCAACTAATAAGTAAAACAAGACACCATAATCTTGCATGTATAATGAAATCATTTCAGATACTCCACGCCTACGTGGTAATGAAACTCAAGGATTTCACTAGCTCGAGGATGCAAATGATGTTATGCTAGTTAAACGTGTTAGACCACAGACAAATTGGCTATCTTCTTTATGAAAGGCATTAAACATCATAAGAAACAACATAAGTAGTATAGAAGACTCACTTGATTCCCATCTTTGCAAAGACCAATTCACATTGGAATGATTTCCCTTGACCTTTCCCTCCCCAGATACCCAAAATGAGGGGAACCTGCAACAATTAACTGTGTTACTCTCAGGTTTAGAGACGAAGAAAATGATCCATTACAGTTAAAAAAGCTACCAGCTGCTCATCCAGTCACCTTAATGTTAGGCAAGTTCATGAAGTTCTTGGTGATATGAACAACAAGCTTATCCATGAAAGCGGGAGCGATGTAATACCCATCCATGGTGTTGTCAAAGTTGTACCTAAAACCAGTCGCAACTTTAGTAACAAATATTACAAAAAATCAAAATTCAAGATATATAGTTTCAGGTTTTGTTTTTCTTACTGGCGAAGGCCCTGGCTGATGTATTCATAAGAGCTCAAAACAGCTTCATGAGTCCCATCCCCCATGGGAGCTTGAAAGAGGGGATTAACCATTCCCTTTCCTCTGGTGATATCTTGCTGATCATCTGACATATCATAAGCTAGCCCTCGCCATCTATCCTTGCTTGTTTGCTTCGATTCATCGAGGTCTGCAGCCATGACTTTGAATGTACAAGTGGAGACTCTCCCGTGGCTGACACCGCTGCTCCCCTTCTTCAAGCTGTTCCCCAAGAACGCAGAGCTCGGGGCTGAAGCTCCTGAGCTTGATCCATGCAAGCTCAACTGCACCAAGAATTCCAAAACCCAACTAAAATACCAATGCTGATTGAAGAATAACGTTAAGTTCGACTGTATTCAGGTTACCAGAGATGCATTAATCATGAGCAATGGCACAGAAGCCATGCTCGCTTTAACCAAAATAATGATCGCCAAAATAGAAGGATGCCCACAAACACGAAAAAGCCCAAAAAGGGGAGGCTCAAATAAAAATGATGATGACAAAGACATAATATGAACGATTAAAGCAAAGTTGATGGCGGGAAAAAACACAGTACCAGGACTCTGTTAACAGAACCGACAGTTGAGACAGCAGTAGCCATCTGGAAACTGGGGGACTGAATCCTATTGGTGTACGTATCGAGGCCAAGGTTGCTTTGCTGGGATTGGCTGGAAACGTGAAGGAACCTTGGCCCTTATATATATACGGTTTTTCTATAGAGTGCCCTTGGGCACTCTATAAAAGAGGAGAGAGATAGAGAGAAATGAATGAAGAGAGGATCCCAATGCAAATCAGGGGGACCCCATCCTCATTCATTTCTCTCTATCTCTCTTCTCTCTTATAGAGTGCCCAAGGGCACTCTATAGAAAAACCGATATATATATATATATATATATATATATATATATATATATATATAGAATAAT
>NC_033800.1:1231878-1233581 GCF_001876935.1 Asparagus officinalis | reverse complement strand
CCTGGTGCCACGTGGCAGGACGGGAGATAGTGAGTGCTTGTATACTTCCAAAATAGACTGTTCTGGGAATTAGCCTGGAATCAAAGGGAAGGTTTGGGATTCAGGGAATATCCTCTCCACTAGTTATAACTTCTATGGTTCCTCATCAACCATCAGCAGTTAAAATTCCAAGAAAGAAAGAAAGAAAAAAAATTAGAAAATTTTTATTGTTCCTGTTCATGAATTTCTTCATACCAATGGGAAGAGTTTCTGGGAGATGGAAAATATATTACAGTTCTCCAATCATTTGTTTAACATAACAAAAGAGTATGCCATAATATAGAATATAAACAGAGAGTATGTGATAATAGAATATAAACAGTATTTGCATGCAAATAAGAGAATTTACAAAAAGTCACTGTTATAAAAATTAAAAAAAATAAAAATTTTGACTTTAGAGCAACAAAAGCTCTCAGCTCATCCTGCCTTGGTATTCCAAAAATGCCCATCTCTATTCCTTCTTGTGATTGCTTTCTCAACTCCACACGCCAGAATAGCATAATCACCATTTTAGGGTTAGATCATAAGCCTTAACAAAACTCTACTTGATGTACATTACCTTAATTAATAGTATATATAGTATTTATAGATATATATTACTACTATATATATATTATATACTATATAATATATGTATATATATACTATACATATATGTATTCATAGATTAATGAGGTGTCCTATGTCAAGTAGGGGATTTCCTCCTTGAACAATGATTGTGGCACAATCGCCACATATCGTGCAATAAAGTAGGAACGCGAATATCACATGGTGGGTGATTGTGCCACATTTCATTCAAGGAGGAAGAATCTCGCTTTCTTAACTGACGAATGATACTCATTATATCACACACACACACACACAACACGACACACACACACACACTACACCCTATTATTATATATATATTATTATATAGTATATATAGCTATATATATATATCATATAACTATTATATATATATAGTATATATAGGAAAAAGTGGAATCTAAGGTGATACGCCTTAGCTCTGCACCTAAGGACGCGACCTAAAGATCACATTCACCTTTCCAAAATTATTTTTTTTACGATCCGCTCTGTTGAACTGATCTAGCACGTTCTTAAACTCAACGGCAACACACCAATCTTTGGGATGAAACCGTTCGTGTTTTGACCCTTTATCCACTCGCTGCAATTTTAACGGTTTTCGAATGAATAGTAGAACTTTTCTGCACGGCTCAACGATCAATTGGTCTAAACACAACGGGTTCACCCCAAAATGGTCGTGTTTGGTTGTTCAAGGAACGTGTAGATCAAGTTCAACGGACGCGGGATCACAAAAAAAAGAAGGAAATGACTGATGATTCTTAGGGCCGGCCGTCCTTAGGTGGGAAGCCGCTCAGCGGATGTCACCTTAGATTCACCTTTTCCCAGTCATTACACCTATTATATATAATACTAAATACTAGGCTATATATATAATATTATATATATATAAATATATTATATATATTATATATATATATATATATATACTATGATTAAGATTTAATGAGTTATCCCTTGTTCATTCCAGGAGGGGCGAACATTTCTCTTTCTTTGACGACACTTTATCGTGGGCACAAATCTCCCAACCATTCCTTCACTTAAAATCGTTTTTTTAGGACTCGAATCGTAAGGGAGGC
>NC_033800.1:1180831-1231853 GCF_001876935.1 Asparagus officinalis | reverse complement strand
ATGTCTCAAACTTCTGCTGCCATCTCTTTCGTTGAACTCCCTTCCCTCGTCGCTACTGATTCCTTCGCCGACCAAAGCCACCTCCTCAAGACCCCAAATTGGCTCCTCCCCCATTTCCACCAAATCATCATCATCAATTTCTCTTCCACATTAAAACCCCATGCCCCCAAACCCTAACCCTAATTCTCCTCTGCCACCATGACCACTATCATTCCTCCCTCCTCTGCCACCACACCACCACTAAAGAAATCATTGTTATATCTCACCTCCACCTATCGCTGTCGTCCTCGAAGTATGGACTTCCGCTGCAGGCATTCCTCCTCCATTCTCTCCACCACTCTTCACCATCCACCTTCTCCACCACTCTACGCCCTCTTTGTTGCTATCCATCCTCTCCACCGCTCTCTACTCTCCACCCTCTCCATTAGCACATTGTTTGTTTTCTAGCTATATTTAGATTTGGATGCTTGGGTTTCAAACCTTTTGATGAAAATGTACATTTAGTTTGGAGTTCTTGGACATTTATTGGGGTGATGCTAAAGGGGTGGTGTTGTTGGAATTGAGGAGATGTATGTGGTTTCTTGAAACGCTATGTTTAGAAGATTGCTGAAATATGGAATATTAGAGGATACCAAGAAGTTTGATGAAATGTCGAAGAGATGATTTCTTGGATTTCTTGGACCAGTATAATTGTATTGAAGGTTAGTCATTTGCTGAAGTTGTTAATGTTTTCAAGAGGATATTGCATCGTGCATAAGTTGAGAATATTGTGATTTTTTTATTAAGGGCATTCTATTTGGTTTTTATTGTTACAAAAGGAAAATTGTGTGCTAATGCTAAAGCTTAGATGTTAAGATTATCACTTGTATGTTGAAAAGATCTCTTTTTTAACTGATATCAATGATGGATATTCCATCTCCTAAGAGATGAAGTATTTTACAAAGCAAAATTAGCATAATGAACATTATAGTGTGCCGACGAAGATTATGTTGTGCCTGTTAATTTTATCCATACCTGTTAAGGTTTGAAGCTGTTGATTTTTTTTTCAAGAGGATATTGACTAATCGCATCGTGCATAAGTTGAAAATATTGTGGTTTTTTTATGAGGGCATCCTATTTGGTTTTTATTCTTACAAAAGTAAAATTGAGTGCTAATGCTAAAGCTTAGATGTTAAGATTATTAGTTGTATGTTAAAAAGATCTCTTTTTTTATTAATATTAATGATGGGTATTCCATCTCCTAAAAGATGAAGTATTTTACAAAGCAAAATTAGCATCATGAAGATTGTGGTGTACCTGTGAAGATTATGTGCATCTGTTAATATTATTCATACCTGATAAGGTTAAGCCATAGTTGTTAAGGTTACGGTGTACTTGTTAAGGTTATGGTGTACCTGTTAAAATTATTGTATACCTATTAAGGTTATGATATACCTATTAAGATAATAGTATACCTGTTAAGATAATGGTGTACGTGTTCAGATTATATCATAACTGTTAAAAGTGATAACTTTTAGAATACATTCAAATATTATTAATTGAAATATTTTCAGATATGGTCATGTTAGCTCTAATGTCGCCGAGTCTTTGAACAACTAAAATGCTTATACTTAACATGCAAACTCATAAATGGACTAATTTCTCCTATTTCTCCATGAAACAACTGATCCAAATTCCCATTATTAACATACTCAAACAAGCATCCTAATTGTAAACACAAAACTCAAATTAAATACTCATAACTTTTTCCCAAATTGTTAAACGTATGCTTTAATCTATAATATTTATGTGACTTGTGTGATTGTTGGTATCTAAATAGCCAAAGAGAGATGTTGTTTCTTGGACTTTGATAGTAACAGGTCATGTACAAAGAAGATATCATAGGGGTACATAAATATTAAATTAGACAAACATATAATTGTATGGATTGATTGTTAAAATATTAGCTGTGAATCTTACACAATGAAATTTTGCAAGCCGCCCCATGAATTTCTAAAATTGTACTAAAACCCAAAAAATTCACAAAAAGCCCCCTAACAGCTATACTCTAAACTTAACAACCAATGGGCATATATAACAACCATTTGGTAAACTTAACAGCCAACGTTCAAAATTAACATTTGTCTATTAAAATTCATAGCCAACTCATATACCTAACATCTATTTGTTAAAGTTACATGCTAATCTATATAGTTAACATCTATGTGTTAATAAGAACTTCTAATTCGTACCTTTAACATCTAATTCTTAAAATTAACTGTCTACTAATAAGTTTAATATCAAGCATTATATCATCTCTCTTTTTACTCTCTCCATCTATCTTTAATTGCGCTCTGCTGGTGTTTTCAACATTCATCCTCCTCCTCCACTCCTCCTCCTCCTCATCATCATCGATACAAAGTAATATGACGTAATTGGTTCTTTTATTAAAAAAATACTAATGAGGTAGCCCATGTTATATTTACAGCTGAAAAGAATATAATTGTGATAAAATAAATAATTACAATTGCAACTATTATTTACAGAAATTACAGTCAACTAAATAATAATTATTAAACAAAAGCAGTAAATAGTTTTATCTAGATAACTCAACTACCACTAGAGGAGCAAAAGTTGCCATTATACTATTCCTTCACTCATATATATAGATTATGGGTATCATTGTCATAGGAGGAGATTTCCTCCTTGACACCTATGTAGCACAATCCTCACCATCCTCATAAAGTAGGAGAGTATGAGTTGGTGGAGATTTGTGACTACTTTATGAGGATGGTGAGGATTGTGCCACATAGGCGACAAGGAGGAAAATCTCCTTAGGTATTTTTTGTTTATTTTCTTATTAAAATTTGTTCCTCGGTTACACTTTGATAATTTTTGCTTACTTTAATTTGATTAGGTATTTTTTGTTTATTTTCTTATTAAAATTTGTTCCTCGGTTACACTTTGATAATTTTTGATTACTTTAATTTAAGTATTTTTGATTTAATTTCTTACTAAAATTTGTTCCTCGATTACACTTTGATTATTTATTTATTTGATGTTTATTTGAATATGCTACACCCAGTTTAAAATTTATGTTGATAGTTGGATTGTCAGGAGATAAATATAATTTAAAGCCAATTTAAATTTGTATTTCATTTGGATTAGCATGTAACCAAACTTAACCTAAGGAAGTATAGTGTTATGAAAATGAAAACACTTAAAAAAAATTACATTATAAAAGGAAGATGAATAATAAAACCAACGAGCCAAGATGATTGATTTAAAGTAGGCTAAAATGACAGAATATATTCAATAAAAAATCATAAACTAAAGATTAATGCTAACTCCAGTACACTTTTATATGATAAAAGCATCCACATATGCATATGAAAGCGCTAAATAGTTTATGAAAATCCCTTCTAAAGATTCCTAATTTTACTAAAAATTTAAAATATTCTATAACAATTCTCAAAACATTATCTTTTATTGCTTCTATTTTATTTTTTGTTGAGTTGAGATCAATCATTCTTCATCTTTATCTTTTTCCTGGGTAATTCTAGAGTAGTGTCTTCATCGTTTACATCGACTGTGATATGAGGCTGGAGCATGTTATCTTTCTTTGGGCTCATTCATCTTTTGTCTTCTCGTCTAAATTCGCAAAAAAAATTGAATATATTTCTTATGTTCAACACAAAATTATGACAATATGGACTTTGATTTTTTTCCTATTTTAATAAGAATAAATGTTAATTTCATATATATAAAATTTTTGTGCTTTTAATTTATTACTTAAATAAGGTTAGGTGGTACCTTTTTTCTCTGCAATGAATTCTTTTGTTGTGCATCTAATAGAATTTTGGTTGTGTTATAATGTTACCTTTGCTCTGTCTGTGTCATTTTTCATGAGGATCTGAACTAATAACATTACATTTTTCATTATCAATTTGTTTTAGATTATAATATTAATATTTAATTTTAATATATTTATTTCATGAAGAAGGCATATTGTAGGCTGTCCAAAAATCACAATAGATAGCTTATTCAAACAAGCTCCGACAACGGAGGTCACAATCAGACGACTTCCCAATCACTGCATCCGCAACTCCACAATTGCCACAAACGCGACCTCACCTCTGAGATGATTGATCTTGATGGCTGTGACAACAGCATGGCTAATATCGTAGCAACTATTAGAGATGCTGATGAGCAGTGGGACGATTTCAGAAATAAAAAGTTGGACTCAGTTGGTGAGTTGCTTGGTAGAGAGCTATGGGCAAATATTCGTCTTCAAGACACTATGGATGTTGATTCCCGTCTAGCTTCAACAACGAAAGCTACAATCAAATAGAACAAAGGTTATGCTCCACACCACACACGCGCGCGCCGGCCGGGCCGGGCTCGGGCTCGGGCGGGCTCGGGTTCGGGTCGGGTGGCGCGCGCACACGACCTGCGGACACGAATGCAGCTCCGGACTGAGGGGCTCTTAATCTGCTACATTTTTATTTTTTAATAATTAAAATATAATTTTTATTTTTGAACAATTAACATGTGATAAATATTTTGTAACAGAAATATTTCGTAACGGTAAAAATTTATTAGTGTGATTAAAAACGTGATAAATATTTTGTGAATTTATTATGTAACGGAAGCGTTTTTTAATTTTATAACGGCTAAGCTTTATTAACGTGATTAAAACGTATTAACTACGGGTTTATGTAACGGCTGTTTTTCCCTATAAAAGGATCTAAAATCCGAAGAGTTTTACACAGTGAAAAATCAACAGATCTCTTCTCTTCTTCTCTTTTTTCAAAATAGTTTTCTGTTTACGCTGGTTCCCTGAAAGTCTAGAAGAATTCGCAAAACCTTCTTGAAGCTCGTGCCGACGAGAAGGAGGTCGCCTGACCGAGGGTCGTTGTATCTCCGAGGACTTTTGCCGCGTAGCCCTGTACGAGAGGGGGCAATTAGTTTCTTGGGACAATGCTTGCACGCCTCGACCATCAGGCCGTATTTCTAACTCTGTTTCTTTTTCATTTGATATATTTCTTATATCTGTGTTATAATAGTGATTATCTGTTAATTATTAAATTGCTTAAACTGATTTTCGTTATTGTCTAAACAGCTAATATTCCCAACACGTGGCACATTCAGAGGTTAAAACTAACTGTATTAACTTGTGAGAGGTTAAAACTAACTGTATTAACTTGTGGGGTCTCGTGGGATACCTTTTTGAGCTTTAGTGAAATAAACAAAGTTTAGTGTGGTTGTGTGAAATGTGCCAAAGTTTTAGGCAGTTTTGTGAACTTTATCCATGTAAGAAAGGTAAATTGGAAACAGTACCCTGTAGCGTCTTCCTTATGTAACAAAAAATAAAATAAAACCGAAAGGTATTAGAACCTTTGTATATGACTTATAAGACTTTGTTTTATTAATTTCTACCAAAGTATGTTTAGTACGTTTAATTATTTATCAGGCAATATCTTGCAAAAGATGGTGCAGCAGACACAGTAGAATTTGTTGCCGATGATTATCCAGCTGCATTTTCCACTTTTGTATCCTTCAAGTTGGCAGGCTCTTGCACATTCATCAGGGTTGCAAAGTGCATTCACAGTCGTCGTAGTCTCTGTGAGCATTCATATGGCCAAGTTTAGAAGCAAGAATATCAATAAGAGGTCAGATACTGTAACATCCAAATACAAGAATTTCAGAAGGCCCAAGGTTTAATTCTTGCATCAAAGTACTTCCTAGTCTTAAATTCTCTTCCACTTGGTTTATAGTTTTACACACATATCCCACAGGTTTAGCATCATTTTCATGCGTAACACGTGTTGCTCTGATATCATGTTAAAGCCCCTTCCACTGCAAGAAAACTCTGAACCTTGTATGAGGATTGATGATTACAATTTTATACCCTTAACACGTCGTTTGGATCAGACAATTACGAAATAATAATCTAAATATAAAGTATATAAAGAAGCATCTATGCGGTAGAGATGCAAGCTAAAGTGAACACATAAACGAAAACTATCATCAGTTTTCTAGTAACTATCCTTTTATCGATGATAAAAGAAAATGTCTAGCGAAAAAAGATAATCTAATTTTCACATTAGGAAATGAGCTACCTGAAGCCAGAACGATTAGCACTAGGAGAACCACGGAAACTGTAAAGATCTTGTTCTTCATCCTGTAAAACTCACTTACCCAAAGCAAATAAAATAAGGACAGATACAAAGGCTCCAAAAAATTCTCCTGTTTATAATAGGAGGAATAGAAGATTCTTTTTTCCCATTTTCGGATTCTAACAAATTCTAGTCAAATTTTTTTGTATGTTCTAAATGGTCAAAGATATACAATCTTATCCTTATTTGCTGCAGGCTTCTTATTGGGTCCATATCTTTTGATCTTTTCAAGTATATCCTCATTGTTGTGCAACGTTTAATTTGTACGTGGTGACCGAGGAAACAAGGATTAGTACAAAAATTCTATCAGAACAATCCGCATGAGAACTAGTTGTTCTACTCGATAAGTGAGAAAATAGGCAGCAATTTAAGGATTTCAAGGGTCTCTTTTATAGATCAAAACGACTAGCTTGATGATTTCAATAGGATGTTCTGAGAGGGTATGTATTCAATAAGGATGTATCGTGTATCAATATCGCGATGTGCATCCTTACATTACATTGATGGGCTTTAGTCATTTGAGCTGAATCTGGCGAAATTTATGGGGCCTGGTTTTAGCTAAAGTGTCAGCTCAAGTTGGGCTGTCAAACATTCGGGACTTAGGTTTGGTCTTTATTCAGTGTGGACAATGGAGGGATCACTTTTATTTCATGGAGAAAAAGTAAAATAAAAAATATAAAGGGCAAAGAAGGAGTAATTTGTGGAGTAAGCGTAAGAATGTGGATTTCAGAGGACTGAGAGAGCAGTCAGGTTCAGATTAGAGCTTTTTCCAACTGAAGAACATATTCCAAAACCGAACAGGACAAGTGATACGTTCAGTTCATTTAATCGGTCTGCACCCATTAATTTTCACCCTAGCTTCATTCTAGAGACTGACAAAGACTGAAGTATAAGGGTCTATTAGCACATGTTCATGATAGCTTTATTAATACCTGAAAATTCATGATAAGCATCCTTTTTTAAAGGGAAAAATGCTTCAAACCCCCAAAAGCTAAGGAAACATGCTTCCCACCTCTAAGATTTTGTCAACGGGTGTTTTACCCCCAAAAATAAAGATTCTGTTCTCTGAGCCCCCAAAACACAAAACACAATATATTAAAATATGTGAAGACCATAATACCATTCTCTCTCTCTTATTAAAATATGATGAGGATTATTTTATTATTTTTGTTTTCTCTTTCTTTTTATCATGATGTATTGAGATGATAGTTGAAATGATTGATGAGGATTATTTTATTATTTTTGTTTTTTTTATTATTTTCGTTGTTTGTATTGGAAGATTGTTAAAGTTACAGGTTAATTGTTAATGTTACGAGTTAATGTTACGGGTCAATTGTTAAGGTTATGAATCCTCTCTCTCTCTCTCTCTCTCTCTCTATATATATATATATATATATATATATATATATATATATTATAATATATATATTATATATATATATAATATATATATATATATATATATATATATATATATATATATAATATAATATATATATATATATATATATATATATATATATATATATATATATAGTCATGATGTTACTTTGATGACATTGAAATGATTGAAGAGAATTATTATTTTATTATTTTCGTTTTTTATTCTTTTGTATTTTAGAATATTCGTTGTTAAGGATAATGGTTTGGTTGTAAAAGGTTATGCATTGATGTTAAGGTTACGAGTTTGTTGTTAAGGTTATGTGTTTGTTGTGTAGGTTACGGATTTGTTGTTAAGATTACGGGTTTAATTGTTAAGGTTACGGGTTTAATTGTTAAGGTTATGTGTTTAATTGTTAAGGTTACGTGTTTAATTGTTACGGTTACGGTTTATTAATTATTAAGGTTACGGGTTTAATTGTTAAGGTTACGGGTTTAATTGTTACGGTTACGGGTTTAATTGTTAAGATTACGATTTTAATTGTTAAGGTTACGGGTTTAATTCTTAAGGTTACGATTTAATTGTTAAGGTTACGGTTTAATTATTAAGGTTATGGGTTTAATTGTTAAGGTTACCGGTTTAATTATTAAGGTTACGGTTTAATTGTTAAAGTTACGGGTTTAATTATTAAGGTTACGAGGGAGAGAGAGAAAGGATCCATAACCTTAATAATTGACCCGTAACCTTAACAATTAAACCCGTAATCTTAACAATTAAACCTGTAACCTGAACAATTAAACCCGTAACCATAACAATTAAACCCATAACCTTAACAATTAAACCCATAACCTTAACAATTAAACCCGTAACCTTAACAATTAAACCGTAATCTTAACAATTAATAAACCGTAACCGTAATAATTAAACCCGTAACCTTAACAATTAAACACGTAACCTTAACAATTAAACCCGTAACCCGTAACCTTAACAACAAATCCGTAACCTACACAACAAACCCATAACCTTAACAACAAACCCGTAACCTTAACAACCAACCCGTAACCTTAACAATCAATACATAACCTTTACAACCAACCATTATTCTTAACGACGAATATTCTAAAAATACGTAAAGAATAAAAAACGAAAATAATAAAATAATAATCCTCTTCAATCATTTCAATATCATCAAAGTAACATCATGAGAGAGAGAGAGAGGGGGGGGATTCATAACCTTAACAATTGACCCGTAACATTAACAATTAACTCGTAACCTTAACAATTAACCCGTAACTTTAACAATCTCCCAATACAAACAACGAAAATAATAATCCTCTTCAATCATTTCAATATCAAAGTAACATCATGATAGAGAGAGAGAGAGAGAGAGAGAGAGAGAGAGAGAGAGAGAGAGGGAGGATTCAATATCAAAGTAACATCATGATAGAGAGAGAGAGAGAGAGAGAGAGAGAGAGAGAGAGAGAGAGAGGGAGAGAGAGAGGGAGGATTCATAACATTAACAATTGACCCGTAACATTAACAATTAACTCGTAACCTTAACAATTAACCCGTAACTTTAACAATCTCCCAACACAAACAACAAAAATAAAAAATAATAAAAAAATAAAAAAAATCCCCATCAATCATTTCAACTATCATCTCAGTACATCATGATAAAGAGAGAGAGAAAATAAAAATAATAAAATAATCCTCATCATATTTTAATAAGAGAGAGAGAAGATTATTATGGTCTTCACATATTATAATCTATTGGGTTTTGTGTTTTGGGGGCTCAGAGAACAGAATCTTTATTTTTGGGGGTAAAACACCCGTTGACAAAGTCTTGGGGGTGGGAAGCACGTTTCCTTAGGTTTTGGGGCTGGAAGCATTTTTCCCTTTTTTAAAAGAAATAATTCATGATAAATATCTAACAATAACTTAAAATTCATGATATTTCAATAGTCTTATTTTAAAATTTATGTGTTTAATAGATCAATAAATAAATATTATTATTTTATGATCGAAGTTTGCTCCCGACTTCATGACATGGAAAACATACATCAAGATTAATATCTATCATCAGTGTACGCATGATTATTGCTTACAAATTAAAAACACACGAAGTCGTGTATAAAAATTCAATTTCATTGCTAGTCCAAAATTATCTCCCTCCGTTATCTTTTCGTGGATTATAAAGCAATAGAAAGTTGTTTGGGATTCGAAGCAATCAAATCGAACCCTTGCCCTTCAGGACCTTACTAGAAAGTTGAGCAATAAAGAAATTCACCATAAATCAAAGATAAAAACTTGCAGAGATAAGAACAAGAGAGAACACACGAATTTAACGAGGTTCGGCAACGTGACTACGTCCTCGAGAGCCACACCACACAATCCCTTTGATTAATTGAACAAGGAATACAAGCACTCAAACAAGGGATTAATCTCTCTGAGATTCTCTCTCTTTTCTTTTCTTCTGATGGTTTTTCACGTCCCTATTTAGCCCTAGAAACATATAGGTATATATATATGAATCCCAGCTCAAACAGAATTCAAAACAGATTAGGAAACTGCCAGCTCGACTCGCGGGCGACCGCCGAACCAGTCGCGATCGACCGTGAAAAGTCTAGAGACCAACTCAACACCAGGGTCCATACACGGTCGACCGCACCAGCCGCCGCGGTCGACCGGAAAAAGTCCAGAGACTTTTTTTGTTTTTGTGCACGTTCGCGGTCGACCGCCGAGAGCACCGCGGTCGACCATACTGTAGTTTTTCTGTTTCCCTCGTTTTGCTTCATCTTCTTGATTTTAGCTTCGGCTTCAGCTTTGGGTCTACACTTAGACTAACAATCTCGCACTTGGAGACCAAAGTGCCATCAGCCAGCTCTCCCGAACTCTCTTCTTCTTCGCAAGTATCTTCTCCTCCCCGGAAAATCCTTTCTTTAATCGTTAACATCCTGGCGATCTCGTCGATCCTCCTAGTTTGGCTCCGCCTTCATCTTCTACTCGTGAAGGCCAAATAAAGTTGCGCACAACTCTAGTTTATTAATGGTGACTGCCTTCGTCAACATGTCTGCCGAATTTTGACTCCCCAAAATCTTCATTAAGTGTAACTTTTCGTCTTCAATCAGCGAGCGTATGAAATGGTATCGTACATCGATGTGCTTCGTTCTGACATGATATACTAGATTCTTGACAAGATGTATCGCGCTCTGGCTATCACAATAAAGAACTCCTCTCCTTTGCTTCAGATCCAACTCTTCCAAGCACCCGTTCAACCAGATCATCTCGTTGCTTGCTTCAGTCACCACGACATATTCAGCCTCGGTTGTAGATAAAGTCATAATCTTCTGCAGACGTGAGACCCAGCTCACTGCTATCGACGCTAAGGTATAAACATACCCCATGGTGCTTCGTCTCGTATCATGATCACCGACGAAGTCCGCATCCACGTATCCCTACAGCACCAGCTCCTTCCTCCTAAAACATAGTGGCTTGGTCGTTGTCCCTCTCAAGTACCGTAATATCCACTTCACGGCCTCCCAATGTTGTTTCCCTGAATTGCTTGCAAACTTGCTCACAACTCCCACTGCATGGGCAATGTCCGGCCTCGTGCAAACCACCGCTTAAATGAGACTCCCAATGGCCAAAGAATATGGCATCCTGCTCATATGCTCTCTCTCTCTGCATCTATCTTACGCGATTGCTCCTCAGATAACTTGAACTGGCTTCCAAGGGGTGTGCTAACAACCTTAGCATTCTGCATATTGAACCTCTGAAGTACCTTCTTGATATATTCAGCTTGGCTCAACCTCAACGTCCCTTCACCTTCATCCCTACTGATTCACATTCCTAGAATCTGCTTTGCTGCACCCAGATCCTTCATTGTAAAATCCTTTGTCAGCTGCTTCTTTAAACTGTTTATCTCCTCTAAAGACGGTCCTGCTACTAACATGTCATTAACATATAATAACAATATAATAAAGCTGGACTCGAACCTCTTAAAATAGCAACAATGATCCGAATTGCATCTTCTGTAGCCATTATTTTGAATGAAGTTATCAAACTTTTTGTATCACTGTCTCGGAGTCTGTTTCAAACCATATAAGCTCTTCTTGAGCTTGCACACCATCTCTTCCTTTCCTTCTTCAATGAAGCCAACAGGTTGCTTCATGTAGATTTTTTCATCCAAATCACCATGAAGAAAGACAGTCTTCACATCTAACTGCTCAAGGAAGAGGTCTTCTGCAGCCACCAAGCTCACCATGAAGAAAGACAGTCTTCACATCTAACTGCTCAAGGAAGAGGTCTTCTGCAGCCACCAAGCTCAAGACCACCCTGATGGTTGTGAGCTTTACAACAGGAGAAAGTATCTCAGTGTAGTCCACTTCTTCCCACTGCTGGAACCCCTTTACAACTAATCTGGCCTTAAACCTATTGCTTCCAGCACTCTCTTGCTTGACACGGTAGACCCATTTGTTATGCAAGGCCTTTTTCTGTGTAGGTAGCTGGGCTAATTCCCATGTCTTATTAGTGAGTAGAGAATCCATCTCCTCCTGTATCGCATGCTCCCACTGCTGAGACTTACTCACTTACATTGCCTCCTCATAGCACTCCGGTTCACCGCTATCTGTCAACAATAAGTAATCAAGAGATGAAAGATACCTAGGATACGGTTTGGGTACCTTGGATGACCTCCTAAGCTCCACGCCATGTGTAGTTGCTTCTGCACCTGGAGCCTCCTCCGTTCTTCGGTTAGAACAAACATCATCACCCCTATCTGGAAGTTCCTCTAAATCCATGTACTCGGATCCACCTGCATCCGAAGTGCTGCTCCTACTGCTTTGGCTATCCTTGGTATTTTCCCTATCCTTGTACATCACCTCCTCATTAAATATGATGTCTCGACTCCTGATGATCTTCATGTTCTTCTCATTCCAAAGACGATATCCGAACTCATCAATACCGTATTCAATGAATTTGCACTTTTGTGACTTAGTCTCTAGCTTGTCCCTGACATGGTCACTGATATGAACATAAGCCACGCAACCAAATACCAGCAAGTGTGAGACTTTTATCTTCTTTCCACTCCAAACCTCCTCTGCAATCCCAAAATCCAATGAAACTGATGGCCCATGATTAATAAGATAAGCCGCCATATGCACCGCATCCGTCTAAAATATCTTAGGCAGTCCTGCATGTAATCGTATGCTCCTGACACGCTCTGTTAAGGTCATGTTCATCCTCTTCGCAATGCCGTTCTGCTGTGGCGTCCCTGTTTGGTGGAAAATTTGTGAAATAAAAATAAAAAATCTGTGTTTGATTTTATTCTCTCTAACTGCTTAGAAAAAGAATGTTTACAACTCTCTCAATCTCGATTACAATTTAGATTTCCTAATTATTAAAGAGAAGAGAATTGATCTGAATTCTCCTATTTGTTTAAAATTGGGTTCTCCACGGTGGCGATGGAGTGCCTCCCTCGAATGCTCATGTCGATTTTGCTCTCTGTTGACGATCCGTATGTCTCAATTCACTGGAACAACTAACTTGTGTAGCAAGTTTGAAAAAGAACTCTTAACGAGTTTTATAACTCAGATTGAGTGTCAAACTCTGTGAAAAGAGTTGTTTGAACCGAATAATCGGTTAATAAGCCAAGTAAATTTGCTGTTGCTGAAGTCGAGAATGTCAATCTTCTCCAAGATTCTCTCCTTAGCCGATCACTAGGTGGTTTTTAACACCAAAAGTGCCAGCCGAACTAACCCAAACTCCGAACCCCTTGGTGGTTTGATCTCCCCCAAAAATTCCAGCCCCATAGGATATTGAAGAGAACTTGTTTGAACAAGTTTGAAACTCTAACTTGTTTGAACGAGTGTAGTAGCTACTAACCAAATTTCACATCGATCGGACCACGGATGAGGGTCCGATCGTCACGCCGATCACAACTACGCAAAAGTGACTTTTTCTTCTTCTCTCTTGTTCTCTCTTTCTTTTATTTTCATCCAGCCCTCTGCCACCAGCCCCTATTTTGTTGTGAAAACCCCCTATTTATAGGGGTTTAAGGGGTATAACTACCCCTTAATTAGCTCCATAATGGGGGCTTAATTGCCCCATTAAGTGAAGGAGGTTTAAGGGGTATAACTACCCCTTAATTAGCTCCATAATGGGGGCTTAATTGCCCCATTAAGTGAAGGACCGTTTCAAGAATTTGAAATGGTCAAACGAGCTCCATAATGGGGGCTTAATTGCCCCATTAAGTGAAGGACCGTTTCAAGAATTTGAAATGGTCAAACGCGACCTTCGCGTCTTAGCCTTGGCAGGCGAAGGTGGACCTTCACGTTTGGTTCATGAAATGTGGGGGATGACCTCTGCGTTTATAGCTGAGAACGCAAGGTTCAACATTCGCGTTGAAGAGATTGTCAATTATAATCTCTTTTTTTCGAACTTTTGTGAGGATCGTCAGATTGTAATCCTTCGTTGAAGAGATTGTCAATTATAATCTCTTTTTTTCGAACTTTTGTGAGGATCGTCAGATTGTAATCCTTACATTTAGCTCTTGATAATATGAGAGTCTTTTTTCGAACTTTTGTGAGGATCGTCAGATTGTAATCCTTACATTTAGCTCTTGATAATATGAGAGTCCACAATTTGTAACTCCCGATATTGATTGTGAAGGCTGTTGAATTAGAGCTTTTATTACTTATTATGAATGCCGTCAGATTGTAACCTTCATCGATCTATGTGAAAGTCTTTAAATTATAGCCTTCTGGAAGCCGTCAAATTATAACTTTCATCATTAGTGTTTGATGATGATTAGCTATCTGTTGTGATTTTTAGATAGCCTACAGAACCCCCTCTAAAGTTTTTGAAAGTTCACGGTTGACTGGAACGAATTTTCAGAATACTTTGGATCTCAACTCTGATCTTGGAGCTGTTGATTCCTTATCATAAAGGAGTTGTTCTCTACATCCTCTTCGAAGGTATATTGGTTGAAGGGCTTTGCCACACATGACCTGTATGAGGATGAGCTTCAAAAAAAAAACTATAGCAACGGTACAAGCTATTAATGAGCAGAAGCTCTCAAACATCACATCACGGCTCACATCCATTCAGCTGACGGGCCTGCAAACATTCATAGGATTTTTGATAAATCCTCATCTATCAACGGATTTGATAAGTCTTTACTGACTACCGTTTGAGTCGGGCTAGTATGTGGATTGTCTAAGTTTGTTCTACATGTAACGTTGTGCTAAAAAAATAAATCCTCTTAGACTTAGTGCTATGATTTTGAATACATAGACTTTGTATTTTTGCGGGTACAGACCACCCGACAACGCGCGTTAGGCGTAGACTTATCTCTATTTTAGGGATCAAGATAAATTCCCCCAAGTAAGGATCCTGATATCTTTTTCACAGTAAAAGATTAACCGGCAACGCGTGTTAGGCATAAACTTATCTCTATTTAGGGATCAAGATAAAGCCCCCCATGCGTGTAAGGCATGCATTTTGGCGTTATTAATAACGACCTGCCATGATGTTGAATACGTGAGCTTTTGTCCTTTTTACAGTCAAAGACTAACCGGCAACGCGTATTAGGCGTTAACTTACCTCTACTTAGGATTCGGGATAAAATTCCTCATACATGCGAGGTATGGATTCAGAGATTATTAATTTAATGATAATCACTGGCTATGATATTGAATACGTAGACTTTGTCACTGTTTCTTCCTATGTTATGTTTTCACTTGAAACTCTGAAAGAAAGTTGGAAGTGCCAGATGTATAGTATTAACTTGACATGAATTTTCACACCGCCCAACTTAAAACTCTCTTTATTATCATTTAAAATAATTTTAGAAAATTTTAATCTACTAGGGATGGGTGTAGGAACACTTGTTATTCTTATGTAAAAGAATTAACAGGTTCAAAAGGGTTAGAACTGTTAGAGGTATAGTGTTAACATAACAGTGTTTTATAGACTTATCATCCTATTTAAGAGGACTAATAAGTGGTTTGGATTGTCAGAGGTGAATATGTTAACGTGACGGGAAAAATGTTGCGATCGGGGTAACTTTAAAGACTTAGCACTCTTTTGAAGAGAGTTGATAAGTGGGTTTTATCAGAGGTGTGATATTAACGTGACGGGAAGATGTTATGATCGGGCACTAGTAGAAAAACGATCAACCTAGACGGAAATTTCCGTCTAGGTTGATGGCAATTCCGTCTAGATTAGTTCATCTAGACGGAATTCCGTCTAGTTTGATTGGTTTATTTTGCTTCCGTCTAGATTGCTTTAAATTAGACGGAAGTCAACCTAGACGGAATAAAGAATTCCGTCTAGGTTGGCAACCCAGGCGGAATTCCGTCTGGGTTGCCAACCCAGACGGAAATTCCGTCTGGGTTGGATTTTTACAATCTAGACGGAATTTCCGTCTAGGTTGATTCAATCTAGACGGAATTCCGTCTAGATTGTATTTTTTCAGGAAAATAATAATAATTACAATTTGGATTTCCCTATACAATTACATTAATATTTGAATACATCCAGAAAATACTGTACACGCCACATTCAACCATCCAATCATAATCAAAATTCATAACAATTCCATTCAAAAACATCTATATAACCAAATCCAACATATTGTACAAATCTAACCATCCACTTCAAAATATACATCAATCAGTTCCGTCTAAAACACATCCAACAACATATATACTAACAATGCACATGACTAAGATATGATACACGACATGAATAAATGTAGTGTTATAACAAATAAAACTGTTTATTGCATTAAAAATTAAAAACCTCATCCATCGTCGTCGGCGGGGGTATCTCTATCCCGATTACGAGAACGGGTGCTGCTCCCTCCAATATCTCCACTCTGAATGTTTAATTGAATAATCATTATGTGGTGTTTGATAACATATTAGATAAAAATGAATTTATAAATATAAGAAAAAATAAGGTACCTGAGCACTACTCTGTCTAGCGTCGGAATTATCGCCAATCGAGCTAATGATCCGTATGATACCATCATACGCGCTATAAGGAATAGCACCGCCTAAATATTGTATAACATACCCCATGAGATCGTCCATCGAGTTCGCCGTCAGCGCAACTCTAGTCATCTCATTAGTCACCTGAATATGCAGCTCCGGGTCAATTTTGTCAATCAAGAAGGCAGAGATACGTGCGACAAATGGCATAGCCTGGAAACTGCTTGTGGCTGCTCTCGTCGATGTAGATGGTGTGGAGGATGCTGTGGACGATCTGATGCTTATACCAGGTGAAGCTCCGACACCATGTAGAGGATATCTTCCTCTCCTATTATTAGGGAGAAATAAATATTAAACTTTGCTCTCAAATTCAATAATGGTAAACAAATATAAATAGCATGTAGTATTCAAATTGATTCGATTTTTCACCATCCTTACCTATTATGACCCATCAGGTTCTATGTGAGATTGATGTTCTCCTCTGCAGAAAGCATGTGAGGGTCTGGCTCGGTTTGTTCCTCCTCCTGCGAAATGTAGACAGATGCGACAAAATTGACGTGAAGATGTTACGATCGGGGCAACTTTAAGGACTTGTCGCTCTTTTGAAGAGAGTCGATAAGTGAATTTTGTCAGAGGTGTGATACTAACGTGAAGAGAAGATGTTGCGATCGAGGTAACTTTGAGGACTTATCTCTCCATTGGTGAGAGTCGATAAGTGGATTTTGTCAGAAGTTTAATATTAACGTGACAGGAAAAATATTTATGTGATTTGAACACAATTTGGGGGACTTAGCGTCTCGCTAGGGATAATTGCTAAATGATTTATCATCGGAGCGATGAATTTTGGTATTCGTGATTTAAGTAAGGTTTGGGAATTTTATCACTTTGTTGAAGAGAGTTGATATATTGGTTATTTACTACTCTATTGGGGAGAGTTAGTAAATTGATCATGATTTGAGTGATTTTTGAGACTTATCGTTCTATTGACGAGAATCGATAAGTTGATTTTAACAGAGGAATTGTCATTGCATTGGGAGTGATGCAAGTTAAATTCAAACTCTGTGGGGGGATGATGACTGTCAGAAGTGTAGAATTACTCTGACGAGAGTTTTGTCAGCTAAAATAAATTAGATTCTGCTGAGGAGATACAAAGGTTTAACAACACTCCGTTAAAAGAATTCATGAACTTAGAGAATAAGTGTCATATTTGAATATACAAGGGTGGATCCTTTGTTTAGAATAATTGCAACGCAAAGGTGACTTTTGCGTTTGAGGTTCGAAACGCAGAGTTAAGAACTCTCATAACGCAGGTCTGGACCTAGCGTTTGGAAATTGAATGCAGAGGTGAGCTCTACGTTAAGGTTAAAGTCTTACTGACTTTATCCATTAATGCTAAAGTTAGCATTTTAAAACGGTTGGGATTCTCTCCTAGAATCCCGTACCGCTTTAACAGTTTGACGGCTGTTATAAATAGACCTGTGTGGTCAAATCAAGAGTCATTCGACTCTTTCGACTTCTGTCTTGATTTTGCAAACGAGAATTCTCGTTAATTTTGCCAGAACCTTCGATGATTTCTATCTTCTCGTCATTAACATACGTATTATAGCAAGGTATTGAAACGTATTATAGCAAGAATATTGAAACATTAGCGTATTATAGCAAGGTATTATAGCAAACGAGAATTCTCGTCATTAACATACGTATTATAGCAAGGTATTGAAACGTTACTGACTTATTATAGGCACTTAATGAAGCATTAGCGTAATTTTATGTGTAAATTTGTCTGCAAAGTAAAAGATGAAAATCTATAGAAGACTAGTTTCATTTTATTGAGCTCTCTTATTGAACTTGCAGGCTACAGAAATTCTACATATTAGAGGCAATTATAACGCAAAATGAAAGGAAAAAGTACAGAAAGAGAGCTTATATATATACATAGCTTATAATAAGACTTTGTTTTATTAATTCATGCCAAAGTCTACATACATAGATCAGGAAATACGTTCATTTATTTTCCAGGTAAAATCTTGCAGAGGTGAGTGCAACAGATGCAGAAAACTCTGCTGGCCGATGATTCTCCTGCACTTTCCCTCTTCCACTCCAACTTCTGGCGGCTCTCTCACATTCGGGGTCACAAGCCGCTTTGACACTCATTGTCATCTCTGCAAGCATTTATTTAAGTTTATGTAACTCCAAATATCACTAAGATATCACATTTAACAATCCAATGTAATAATCGTGCCTAAAACATGTGACTAGTTCTTACTCTTGAAGTCTCTCTCATTGCAGAAAAACGGATTTGGATCCTCTCCACTACAAAAAAGTAGTGGAGTGACCACTACTTTTAATCTCAAACGTTGATTATTTAGTAGGCGGTTATGATACAATCTAAATCTAACACTTACCATACCCCCGTGTATTGCACTCATTCCTAATTTGCACTAAAAGAAAAAATCATAACCATCAACTAGATAATCAATGACTGTGATTATGTAGTGGTCCCTCCACTATTTTTTTTGTAGTGGAGAGGATCCGAATCCCAGAAAAACTCCCAATTTATGGAAAGATTAAGGATTACAATTTTCTATCTGGGCTCGTAATTTTCTACACTAACATGTCTGTGCACGTTAAGTGTCTTTTTCCTGTGTGGTAATCTGGACTCATGCAACCAAATCTCTTTTCCTTAATCGCTTAACATGAAACAGTAGTCTAAATAAAAAGTTTATAAATTAGAGTTTAAGTATTAGAAGATAGAATTTAAATCAACACATCATAATGAACATTATTACCAATCTATTATCTTCTAAGATTGACCATCGTGTCATGACGCTCACTAAAAGAAAATTGTGCATGTCATAGGTTATCCTACTTTTGATCAACATTAAGAACGAGATTTTCAGTGAAAAAGAAAACCACAATTTTCACATTTAGAATCAAATTACCTGAAGCTAGAACGATCAACACCAGGAGAACGACGAAAACCGAGGAGCCCTTGTTCTTCATCTTGTAAGACTCACTCAGCTAGAAGTAATGAAGCTAAGACCAATCTATGAGTTGTGAGATGTAATAAGTTCCTCTCCTCTTTCTATAATCGAAGGAGTACTTTTTATTCTTTCTTTCTTCTTTTGAGTTTTTGAATTTTAATATGTGCTTATTAACTTGTTTGTCTTGTTCTACATGGTCAAATATATAACATCCTATCCATTTTGCAGGCTTCTTCTTAGATTCATGTTTTCTGACCTTTTAGAGTATATCCTCATTATTGTATAGCAATGAGAATTTATCATATACCTAGATGGAGAAATTTTTAAAATGAACCATTTTTTAAACAAAATAAGCAAAATCGACCTTTTCCCAAAAATATTAGCAATTTCGACTGTTTTTTTGCCCACATGGGTAGATAATGGTCGATTTTGCTGAAAGTGGTTTTTTAATTACACGGAACTAGTAGTCCCGTGTAATTAGTGGCTGCTAATCATGTTTGCAGCTATCCAGGAAATGCACATGTTGATGTAAGGAATCACAAAGTCAAATGAAAGGAGTTAATTGTGTTGACGGAGGTCCTCAAACTATCCATATGTCTGGTCTTTGGGCAAGCTGTACTTCCCTGCACAAGTAACAGATTGTAAGAGGGTGGAGTGTGATTTCCCGGTTGTTTCTCTGTCAATCAAGTTAGTGGGTGGCTTGTGTGGAGAAGTAAAAGGAACTGTAGTAATTATTAAGTTCAGAGAATGGTGAAAAAAACTTACCCTATAATGAAAAATAATATATCCTTTTATATTAGTAGGAGGATAGGATAGTAACTTTGGTCGGGCATGAGTCGACGGCCAAGTCAGCTTCAACTTTACATGTGTCGGCCGAGGAGTGGAGAAGAGGTTACTTCGGTTTAATGCGAAGCGAAATGGGGTGTGCGGTGCTGACTTGGTCCAATGTGTTATAAATACTATTGGAGGCAGAGGAATGATGGTGCCCATAATGCATTTAATGACATTTATGGCGAGATGATTAGTCATCAGGGCACAGGAGGGGCTCGAGGCTCTAGACGTTTCGCTGACTTTCTATTCGTCTAGTGGTCGAGAAGTACTGTCTTTTGAGTCTCCCTTGCAAGGTGTCGGCAATGAGTTAGCCGAGTGGAGTGTTTAAGTAGTCGACTCAACCAGGGGATGACATGTAACGCCTTTCGGGTCGTCGACATGTGACGCCTTTCAAGTTGTCCTCGCAGGATGTCGGTGTGTCGAGTCGACGAAGTTGGGCTTCTAATTATCTTGAGATGTTGACCTAATTATGCATAATGTGTGACACTTGTCTGTCATCGATTGGTGATTATTTTCCATCACTAAAATGGCTATAACAGCACAGGACTACTAGTCCCGTGTAATTTTGGCGCTTAATTAGTGTTTCATAATTACACGGGACTAGTAGTCTTATGTAATTATAGACCTTATATTTGCGATTTCGACCTCTTTTTGACCAGAAGTGATGAGCTAGTCAAAAAAGGTCGAAATTGCTAATTTTTTTGAAAAGGTCGATTTTACTCGTATTGTTTGAAAAAAGACTGCGCGGAGGGTTATTGGTTGGGACAAATTGGGGCCAAGTGGGAAAATTATTCTAATGAAATAATTTTATCCCTTTGGGATATTTTGAGTAGAGCAAAGTTGGATAAAGTAGGATAATGAGACAATTTGAGCATTTGATTTGATAATTCATGTGGGATAATTGATGATATGACACCTTATTAAAATATAATTTTATCTATTAATTACTTCTAAATTAACTTATCCAATTGGTTTAGTATATTATATAGTATATTATTATAATATAAACTTTATATTACTTTATATTAAAATATAATATGTTGTACTATAATTACTAATTAATATTATTAAGTATTATAGTATATTATATTAGCATGCTATACTATATAATATAAGATCAATATATTTAATATAATATTTTAATAATATAATATTTAATATAATACATTATTTTAATATTAGCATGCTATAGTATATTACTAATTAATATTATTAATTATTATATTATATTACATTATATTAGTATCCTACATTATATAATAATTGATATAATATATGAACAATATATTTAATGTAATAATTTAACAATATATTATTTAATTTAATATATTATAATATAGTACAAATTCATAAATCCTAAAAGAAAAAAGTTAGAAATGTTAAACCAACTATATACCAAACACTATATATACACACAAACAAATTGTAATATCTCTCTCATTTTCTCCCCGGTTCCTTCTTCATCAATAATTCTGTTTTCCAACCAATACAAATGTTAGACAAGGAAAAATTGAGCATGAATAGAAATTTGTACGATTTTAGGTACCGATATATACTTTTTTCTTAAATCTGTTTTAAAGCGTATCTATAGCACGGATTTAGAGTGTGCTTATGGCTGTTATAGCTTAAAAAAATCACCAAGTGCTAATCTTTCTAGGGAAGCCGACACGTGTCCCACCTCTTGCCTAATCAAACGAATTGAGGCAGAGATGACTCAAACTACTCATACGGTCAACCCTATGGGCCAAGAACTTGCGTAGCCGAGTCAAAAGGCGGTACTTGTCGGTCACCTCACCCGATCGACCCTACAAGCAACCCACACTCGGCCTACTGTGTTAGCTGACAACTTACGAGGCCAACTAAAAAGGCGGTGCTTCTTGACCCTTGACCAAACAAATAGAGAGATGGCAGTTACTCGAACCCCTCACTAGCCGACTTCTCACACAATAACTGTTCTGACAAAATCATCATTACTTTAGCCCTCATAGTCTTTACGACTCATCGGACCCAGTCAGCTCCAAGCACCTGCTGTCATTCCCTCATTAAATGACCAGATGACTCACCTTCTTCCATGGCCGACACCTGAAAGGTATCTGCCAACTTAGCAGCCTGACTAGACTCGGCCGAGGTTACCTTCATACATCTTTGATCTAGTATAAAAGGGAACTGCACTGCATGAGGTAACTTCTTCTGCTTTTTGACAACTTTGAATAACTACCTATACAGTTTGTCTTTTATTTTCCCACTCAATATCAAAATACTGACTTGATCGTCAGAAGAACAACCAGAGAACCCAACTCCGCCCTCTTACAAGTTTTTTATGTGCAAGGAAGAATAGTGGGCTCGGGAACCAGTCTTCTGAAGGAGTTTGAGGATCCTAAACACTCTCATAACTCTAATATGACCCCCTTTTTGACATCAACAATTTTGCACTCACTGTGATCCTTTCTTTCTTCTTTGAGTAAGATGTCTAGTTCGGAGTGCCTTGGTTGGTCCGTTCACCCTATCCCTAAAGAACGGTGAGCATGCTACATCACTTAGGCCTGGCTGGAGGAATCTTCTTAGCGGATTTCCCATACTTTCCAGCAGCAATTCGCGACATTCACTAATGAGCTCCTCAACTGAATTCCTCCCTAACAACCTTCTTCATCAGTTGCTCCTCTTCCTTTAGTAGGTCAACCCTCAGACGCTCCTCCGCTACCAACGGGTGAGCTAGTAGTTCCTCCTTTGGCAGTACACGCCGCACCGGCGGGACATCACAGAGACTATGTCGAATACATGTCTCCCCGCAACACTAGAAAGCTCGCTTCACGAATCCTCTCCAACACTATCAGCAATTTGTGGAAGCAACAGGAGAGAGCCCTAGTCCTAGTCGTGATGGATGAGAACACGCCACTAGAGGAACATCGTGAGGCCTTTGGTATCATCATACCGCTCCAGGCGTGTCAACCACTAATTTGGCATCTGGTTATGATCGGTCTTTTCGGCCAATCGCCTAGACCATTGGGTGGAACACCCCCTCATCGACGAAATTATGAATGCCATTTGTGAGAGATTCAAGATGCCTCATGTGGATAAGTACAAGGGTGAAGGAGATTCGACTGAGCACGTCGAGAATTATTATGACATGATGACCATGCTGTAAGCATCAGAGCTAATTTGCAGGTGCTTTCCTATTACCTTCACGAGAAGCACCAAGCTATGCTGGAACTCGCTGGGGTAGTAGTCCATCAATAGCTTTGAGCAGCTTAGCCAGAAGTTCATGCATTACTTCTTGGCCGACACCAAACAGAAGTTGCCTCCTCATGTATTAATACAAATGAGGCAGGAGCCTGGAGAGAGTCTGAGAGACTACATCAAGAGGTTCCAAGCCAAGAGGTTGAAAGTTGATGACCTTGGCGCAGTCGCCATACCTGCTATCGTAGCTGGCTTGGAGAGCAATGAGCTGGCCGACTCGCTTACCAAAAAATGAGTCACCAGCTACGAGCAGTTGATGGCTAAGGCACATGGATACATGGACATGGAAGATGTCCGAACCTATAAGAAGGTGGGCAGGGAGGTGGAAACAGTAGCCACAGTAGTACCAACAGTAATAGTGACAACACCGACGACCAGGGAGGTAGCAGAGGCTGACCCCTGCCAAGAAGAGAGGCAGCAAGGGATCCCGCTAGAGCTGATCCCAGATAAAACCGGGCCTATAGGAGGGATCGAGGGAAGGAAACCATATAGAAAACCGGTCCTCACGGCCCTCAACACCTCTCTCACAGAAGCCCTTTACATGGTCTAGAAGGAGGGACATCTCAATTCCCTCCTTCCTCGTATGAAGTCAAATCCTTGATCCTAAGACACTCGACAATATTGTTGATATCATCGAGATCACGACCATCTTACTAATGATTGCTGAGTCTTCTAAAGAGATATTGAGGAATTGATACAGAGAGGATACATAAAGAGGCTTGTCTCCCAGTGGGATAGGATAGGACCCGCTCCAGGGGGAAGCGACAAAAGGTCACGCTCCAGGTCGCCTTGTTCCTAGTATCCTCTTGACACCCGACTTCCTGAGACCAGCAATACGGGTGTCATTAATACAATCATGGCGGCCCCTCGGTAGAAGGGATGTCCAACAACGCTCGAAAGAAGTATGCCAAGTGAGTGTTGAAGTTCAACTTGTGTGATAAGATGCCGAGGACAGAAGAACTCATCTCCTTCAGCAACTCGAACCTGAAAGGTATTGAGACGCCTCACGATGACCCTATCATCATCTCGGTCGGGATCAATGGCTTCCAGGTTAAGAGGATTATGGTCGATACAGGAAGTTCAACTGATATCCTCTTCATTGACACCTTCAACCAAATGGGCATTGACAAGTCCAAGTTGTAACCCGGTCGGGGTCCACTCATCGGATTCACAGGGCATTCACTCTTACCTGAAGGGATAATCATGCTCCCCCTAATGGCCCATGAATACCCTCGTCAATCCACTATTTAGACCTGGTTCTTAGTGATGAATCTCAAGTCGGCATACAATGTTATTTTCGGAAGAACCTCCCTCAATAACTTGCGGGCTGTTCCATCCACTTACCAATAAATGGTGAAGTTTTTAACCCCTGAAGGAGTCGAAATTGCCAAAAGCAATCAACAGGAGGCTAGATCCTGCTATTTGCTCTTGATGAAAGGAAAAGAAGAAATGGAGACCATGCTCATCAAGAAGACCTACTTCCAGATGGAGAAAGGGCTGGAAAGAGAAAGGACGACCCTCATCAAAGAGCTTCATGAGATACTGATCGGGACCAGGATGGAATGAAGATGGTCAAGATCGGATCAAGCCTCGTCAAGCCACAAAGAAGGGCTATGATCTCAATCCTACCTGAGAAGGTAGATGTTTTTGCTTGGGGGCCGAAAGATATGATAGGGATTCCCCCAAAGTAGCAAGCCATGAGCTCTCAGTTGACCGACACACCAAGCCAGTCCGATAGAAGAAGAGACACCTCGGCCCCAAGAGATAGAACACGGCTGCTGAGGAAGTTGACCGACTCCTTAAGGCCTTCTTCATCAAAGAAGTGTAGTATCTGGAGTGTTTGTTCAACGTAGTGCTTGTGAAGAAGTCCCTTGGAAGATAGAGGATGTGCATGGACTTCACGGATCCTAACAAAGCTTGCCCCAAGGACAGCTACCCCCTCCCCAGGATTGACCAACTTGTAGATGAAAGTGCGGGCTATGAACTACTCGCTTCATGGACGTTTTCTCTGGCTATAACTAGATCCTTATGGCAGGACATGACCAAGAGAAGACTTCATTCATTACTGACCAAGGGACTTATTACTATAAAGTGATGCATTTCGGTCTTAAGAATACAAGAGCCACATATCAGAGACTGGTGAATAAGATTTTAAAACCCCGGATAGGCTGCAATATGGAACCCTATATGGATGACATCCTTGTAAAATTAAAACTGAAATCGTCCCACTTGTCAAATCTTGAAGAGACCTTTTCGATCCTTCGACCCTACCGCATGAAGCTCAATCCAACCAAATACACTTTTAGGGTGAAGTCAGGCAAATTCCTCATGTTCATGATCACCTAAAGAGGTATTGAGATAAGCCCTGAGAAGATAGGCACCATAGAGCAGGTACCCGAGCCCCACACTCTGAAGGATGTCTAGAGAATAAATAGAAAGATAGCAGCATTACGCCGCTTCCTCTCGAAGTCGGCTGAGCGGAGCCTCCCCTTTTTCAAAACCCTTAGAGAAAGCAAGAAGTTGAAGGAAGGCAATATCTGAACACACGAATGCAGTGAAGCCTTTAGAGACTTCAAGAGGTACCTGAGCACCAAGCCTCTATTGAGCCAACACAGAGAGTGGGAGATTTTGCATCTCTACCTGGCCATATCCTTCGAAGCTCAGCTCTGTCTTAGTTTGAGAGGAAGAGAATACCCAGAATCTGGTGTATTATGCCAGAGGGGGGGGGGGGTGAATAGGGTAATCAAACAATAAATGTGAAATTAATGAAATTAAATGCAACACACGACACAATATAACAATAAGGCAATAAATGAGAGAGAGAGGGTTAGAAAATAGTTAGCCAAATGACGCCCCGATGTGTTCACGAGGTTCAGTCCTCTCGACCTACGTCCCCGACCACCTCTCCCGATGGTAATCCACTAATCACAATCCGGTTTGGAAGCCAGAACTTCTTCACAACGATCTCCTCGAGATCTCACAATCTACACAATGATCTCCTCGAGATCTAGCTCACCTCACAATACAATATGAATGAAAGAAACTCTCTTATAATAATCCTATGGCAAGGATTGAAGAGATAATCAGTTAAAGCTCAGGGGTGTGTAGGATGTGTAATTGAAAATCAAAACTAAAACTGAAAACTTGGGAATGAGATTGAAAGTTTGAGCTCAAAAACAAAATACAAGTGAAACTCTTGTTTTTCTTTTGCTTGCTTAGATATTGGAGTGAAGAGGGCTAAGAGATATATATAGGAACCCCAAACAACAGCCCAAAACCAGATAAAATCACAAAATCCTAAAATTTTAGGAAATCTGTAACTAGTCGTTACAGTCGTCGTCAGTCGACTGATGTACTGTTCGGTCGACTGATGAGCTGACGGTTGGCTGCCACTAAAACATCATCGGTCGACTGATGAACCCATCGGTCGACTGATGAACCCATCGGTCGACTGATGGGAGTCAGTCGACCGAGCAGAAATATTTTGCGATTCTAGAGCATTTCATCAGTCGACTGATAACCATGTCCAGCCCAGTTATGAACAGTAAAAATAAATTTCAAAGGGCTTTTAAAAATAGCAATTAAATTCCAAAAAATATGAAATTTGGGGAAATAATTATTTTGATTAAAACAAACATGTTAGAAAAAGAATTTCCCAAATATCATTTTCCAATTATGAAAACTTATCATTTTACCAAAACTATCAAAATACGATGTTTTAGAGATGTGTGTGTATGAACCCCAAATGCTCTAAATGTTATATACTTTAATTCTTGCCTATATTATGAATTGGAGAGAAATAAAAAATACAAATATTGCTCACAAATGATACACAAGTCTTGAGCCTTGATATTAGCTAAAATTGTTGATGAAGCTCCTCTAGTATATATTGAACTTGTAAGCTCTTCTTCATCAACTTGGCTCCACCTCCACGGATATTATCGTTGTAACACAAAAACCATCCAACCTCCAATCATGACACTATATTACTTGATAAAATATATATCCTACACAATATCACTTGGCAAGCAATTAACACCAATAATGGGGTTTGTAAATCATCATCAAAATACGAGACCTAACAATCTCCCCCTTTTTGATGATGATAAATCATCATTATAAAAGAGCATAAAAATAAATAAAAGTATACTTATAGATAGATGCTCCCCCTATCTATAAGACTCTCCCCCTATCTATGTGCACAAAGTGTAGCAGATTTTTCTCCCCCTTTGTCACCATCAAAATGGGGTATATATAAAGAATAATATACATGTTGGAAAACCCACAAGATACTTCTCTAAGTGTTGGACTACCCGTGTCACATTCCTCAAGTGTTTGGATTTACGACCTCTCTCTAGGATTTACTACCAACCCACTCCTCTTGGAATTGACTCCGGTCTCTCCCAACCACTCCTCTACGTATCCTTGTGTTTTCAAACATGTTATAACATTGAGTGTGAATAAAAACATTAAGATATGAAAATTATAATCCAAAAACCAAGAGCAAGCAAAAAAATCATCAAAACAAACAATCAAAGGATACACATGCCTAATTCATTTATTATACGACAAAAATCTTCTTCGCTAAGAGGCTTGGTCTACTAGCAGTGAGATAAAGCAAACTACATATCATACATCGGTATAGCTTTTGGTCTACTTTCTTACCACTTTCATCCTTGTCCAACTTGATGGAGGTGCTCATTAGAATTGGTGCATGCTTGGAGTTTGACATCCCAAATTTCTTCACTAACTCTTTGGCATATTTGCTTTGTGATACGAAAATTCCATCACCACTTTGTTTGACTTGGAGACCAAGAAAGAATGTAAGCTCTCCCATCATACTCATTTTAAATTGTTCTTGCATAACTTTTAAAAATTCCTTTCAAAGAGTTTCATTAGGAGCTCCAAAAATAATATTATCAACATATATTTGAACTAAAATGAAATCATTTTTTTTCTAACAAACAAAGTATTATCAATCTTTCCTTTTGAAAAACTATTTTCAATGAGAAAACTAGAGAGGCAAACATACCAAACTCTTGGAGCTTGTTTCAACCCAGACAATATTTTTTGTACCCGGTAAACATGATTAGGAAATAATGGATCAATAAAACCAGGGGGTTGCTCAATATACACCTCTTCTTCAATAAAACCATTTAAAAATGCACTTCTAACATCTATTTGAAACAATTTGTGTTAGGAATATTGACCCCAAGATTAGTTTATTTTGATGATAACAAAAATTATATGTTATGTGTATTATGTACTAACATTTGTTTTACAGTATCAGAGCTATATCAATAATTATATTCAAAGAGATACTCAAGACATAGATGAGTTCAAGGCAAAATGAAGCAAAGAAGAAGATATACTTTATTGTCAAAATGTAATTTTACATTTTCTTTGCTTAGAAATTTGTACAAGCATTGATCACTCACACACATGCACACACATAGTATTAGAACACACTAACACATGCTTAGTGTGTTGGTTAACAATAGAAATCTCCTATGTTAACCATTAGAATTTATAGATATTGAGTAAGTCTTAAAATATTTTATTTATACCCCATAGCAATTAGAATCTGGAAAAACTCAAAAGACCAAACTTGTAGGTATCTTCAACAGATTTCTAACAAATCTTAAATCACCTTATTCTGATGTCGGATGAGAAAGTTATAGCCAAAATACTGAATATAGAATTCCAGAATCTGTGAGTTTACAGTGTAGTCGACTACTATACCTTGTAGTCGACTACTAAACAATTTTCTGACTTCACAGAGTCTGTTTAGACTCAGTATAGTCGACTACTATAACTTGTAGTCGACTACAGATATAGTTTTTCCAGATTTCAGGTTTTGAATAAGTGACTGTTTATAGTCGTTTTGTGGACGTTAATTAGGTTTAAAATTATGTCATTTCAGAGGCTATAAATAGGTTTAAACATCATAAAACAAGCACCAAGTTGTGCACTTATAAGATTCACATATTGTGCAAATTAACTCTTTAAACTTTTAGTTTTTCAATCTGTTTTTCTATAAAAGAGAGTTTCTGATATTGCCTTTGTTCCTATCATCCTTAGAGCTTGTTTAGGCAATTTTCAGAGAGTTAAAAAGATTGATAAGCCACTGTTATACGTTCACATACACATCAAGGCTTATAGGATTGGAATTGTACGTTGCTTCAAAGAAAGATTCTCTAAGTTTATGAGAGGGGTTGATCTCTTGGTCTAGAGGTCGGTTTAACAATTGACATGGTCTTGTTAATTGGGTTTGCAATTTGTATGGTCTTGCAAATTGGTCAGGTTTGCTTTTGATTTTATAAGGTTTTAAAATCATAGTGGAAACTCTCAAGTGGGATTTTCTTGGGGACTGGATATACACCGGGGAGGTGGAACCAGTATACATGCTTGTGTTTATGATGTTTATTTTTTGAGATTACTATTCTTTCTTTACAATTTATAATCTACTTTGCAAACTCACCCTCTAGTGTTTAAGTGTAAAGCTTTCACAGATTTTTATAAGAGCGCACTCTATTCTTAAGGGTCACGATCCTACACTTGGTATACATAATAAAAAACAGGACCCTACAATTTGAAGTTTTTAAAGCTAGCAAAGGCTAAAAACATTCTAATCGACTCTATTCTTGCAACCGGTGCAAACGTTTCATCATAATCAATGCCCTCCTCTTGATTGTATCCTTGGGCGACTAAACGATCTTTATTCCAAGTCACTATGCCAAATTCATCAAGTTTATTTCTAAAAACCCATTTTGTTCCAATAATATGAAAATCTTTTGGTCTAAGAACAAGTTTCCAAACATTATTTCTTTGAAAATTATTTAATTCTTCATGCATAGCTAAAACCCAAAACTCATCATTTAAAGCATCATCAACACATTTTGGTTCAATTTGGGATAAGAAAAGCAATGTTACCACACTCGCTCATAGCCCTTGAGTGAGTCATGACGCCTTTAGATGGGCTTCCAATGATTTGCTCTCTGGGATGATCCGGTGCAAACTTTCATGCTTTGGGTAGTTCTTCTTGATTGGGTTCAAGCTCTCCTTCCCCATCCTTTGGTGCAACCGCTCAGGGAGTGTCATTTAATTTCAATAGTTCCAATCCTCCTTCAATGTCATCATCATCCCTACTAGGCACACAATCTTGCAAACTAACATTAGTTTCATTAAAGGTAGTGTTTATAGATTCTTCAACAACGAGTGTTCGTTTGTTAAAAACTCTATAAGTCTTACTTCTTGATGCATATCCTAAAAATATCCCTATATCGATTTTGGAATCAAATTTATCATGGTGATCTTTTGTGTTCAAAATAAAATATTTACAACCAAAAATCCAGAAATAGCTAATATTTAGAGTTTTACCAAAATAAAGTTCATAAGGTGTTTTCTTAAAATAGGTCTAATTAAAACACAATTTAAAACGTAGCAAGCCATGTTGACGGCTTCCGTCCAAAAATATTTTGGCAAATCAAATGCATTAATCATAGTACGTGTCATCTATTGTACGGTTCAATTTTTCCATTCAACAACACCATTTTGTTGTGGTGTTCTTGGAGCAAAAAATGTATGAGTAATACCATGATGGTCACAAAAATCACTAAAATACTTATTTTGAAATTCACCACCATGATCACTACAAATTTTTATAACTTTCAAACCTTTTTTATTTTCAACTCTTTTTACAAAATGAGAAAATTCTTCAAAACATTTATCTTTATTAGCAAGAGATATAACCCAAGCAAAGCGTGAAAAATCATCAACAATTACAAATACATAATGCTTTCCTCCTAATGAGGTAACATGCATAGGACCAAATAGATCAAGATGAAGCAATTGTAAGGGTTTAGTGGTGGATACCTTATTTTTGGATTTGAAAGAATTTTTAATTTATTTACCTTTAGCACATTCTTCACATTGTGAATCTTTAACAAAAGTAAGGCTAGGTAGACCTCTCACCAAGTTCTTCTTTGATAATTTTGAGATCAATTTCATATTAGCATGTCCAACCCTTTTGTGCCAAATCCAAGGATCACCATCCACCGTGGCAAGGCATTTCACATCTTGGTCTATAAGCTCATTTATCTCATAAATATACACATTAGATTTTTTAAGGGCAACAAAGTAGTTTTTTTATTAATGCTAACAATGCATTTACCCGGTTTAAAAATAATTTCATAACCTTTGTGATACGGGTGTATCTTCTTCTCTGTTTCGGGAGCTTAGCGATCCTCATGGGAGCTTGAGGATAGACGACTCTCATGGTAGCTTAAGAATAGAAGCGTTAGGTTGAAGCGTGAAGAGAAACGGCGCAGCGCGAAATCGAAGCGTGCAGTTTTCAGTTCATAAGTCGACTTAAGGTTTGCATAAGTCGACTTATAAGTCGACTTAAGGTTTGCATGATCGACTTATGAAACCCACTCCAGTTATCAAAAAGTTTTTGCTGAGTCGACTTATGAAAGCATAAGTCGACTTAAGGGAGGTCGTGCACGTTTGTGCATGTTTTTGATTGTTTATAAGTCGACTTACGGAACCCGTAAGTCGACTTATAACGGGTTAGGCTGTTTTTCCTGGTTCCTGCTAGGATTTGATTTCTACGGGTTGTATAAAATTAAAACCCTATTATTTAGGGATTCCCTAACCAGAATTTTGGGAGATTGGAGATTAGAGAGGATTGTTCTCTATTCTAGAGAGATGAGAGAGATTTGTAAAACAATTGATACTCATAATCTAGAGAAGATATTTTTCTTCGCCAAAACTGAATTGTCTTGTGTTTTCTATTGTCTTCTTCTCACCCCACCTTTGATAATTTTGTGATCAAAGGTGCTCGCACACGACTCGTATTAAGTTGGTATTAGAGCGATCAGATCCTGTGAAGGGGGTATCTTATGTATGGTCCTTACTCGTCGCAATACAAGAAGCTAGGAGAGATCCTTATTTCTTTGGAAGAGGTCCAGAAATTAAGGAAGAAGAAGATGACTGAAAGTGGCAACTCACTGAGACATGATGCATTGGAGAAGCAGATCGAGACGATAGGGTCGAATCTCACACAACTCGTCGATCTCATCCATGGAGGGGACAAAAAGGATGAATCTTCTTAAAAATTTAAGAAGAAACCTGTGGAGTCTAATGGAGAGAGCGTGAATTCTTATTCCGACGAGGAGACAGAGACTGTCAAGATTGTTCCGCACCAAGGGGGGTAAGGGTCCTTACCAGAATTTAAAGATTGACTTCAGGATAGAGATCCTTGTTTATGTTAGGAGTGTTTGTTAGCTCTTATATTTTGATGATGTTTTACAACCATCATTATCGGTACTAATTGCTTGTTAAGTAAAAATGTAGTAAATATATGCATCAAGCATGTTAGTGCCACTAATGAAGGATTGGATGGAATATGCGCTACAACGATGATATCCAAAGGAGGAGGAGGCATAGTGATGAAGCAATGTTCATTCAAGAACACTAAATGCAAATAGAGGCTTCATCCAACTTAAGCTATATCAAGACTCAAGAATTGTATTCTACGTGAGGATATTAGCTAGTTTTTATTCTCTCTCTAGTACTAAAATGTAGGCAAACAGTTTAGATTTAAATTGAAGCTATTAGGATATCACACACATATTTTCATACTTATAGTTTTGTGCGTTTTCATAAAAATACTATTTTTCACTAGTATGAGGACCTATCAGCAAAATTCCTTTTCCAAACAATTTGATTTTAGTGTTAAAAATATTTTACAAAGTTTCATAATTTTTGGAAGTCAAATGAATATTTTATAGAATTTTTAAGTGAGTCAAAACAGTTTTTTAGAATGTATCAGTCTGCGGTCGACCGCCACGGTCGACTACACCAGAGTTCATTCGTCTCTGGGCAGCAGAGACTTTCATGGTCGATCGCCGCGGTCGAACGTGAGCTCGAGATTTTCCACGATCGACCGCCGCGGTCAACCGCCAAAGTTTCTGCTCGTTTTCTCATTTTCAGATCTGGCTCGCGGTCGACAGCGAATATTTCACGGTCGACCGCCAAATGTTTTCAACGGTCGTTTATTTTCGGTTCCTGTGCCGACTGTACACAATCTTTGCACAGACTGTGTCTAGATTTTGGGAGACTAGGTTAAGAGTTTAAACAGCTGGCTTCTCCTATTTAAACTCTTACACTTCTTCTTCCTCATTGCCCTAAGTTTTTGAAAATACAGAGACGTTGTTTTACTGAGAGCTAAAACTTTCAAAACCTGTTTTCTGTGTTTTCTTAAGTTCACATCCCAGCTTCAGTTTGATCTTTCTCTTTGCTATAGGGACTTTGTAAAGAGATGTTTCTTACACCATTACTACTGTTTTAAGAGTGTGATCTTGTGAAGATCAACTGTGTGGGAGTGTGATCTTGTGGAGATCAACAGTGTAGTTGTGAGATCGTGAGGGGATCGTTGTGTAGAAGAAGTTCCGGCTTCCAAACCGGGTTGTGTAGTGGATTCTCCTCGAGAGTGGGGAGCGTGGATGTAGGTCAGCGGACCGAACCTCGTTAACACATCACGCGTCACAAGGATAACGATTCCTAACTCTATCTCTATTTCTACTGTTGTTCGTTTTGTGGTTTGTTGCTTGTCTAATTTTTAATGTACTAGTTTTAGCCTTGAGACCTTAATCACCCCCCTCTAGGGTCTAACAATTGGTATCAGAGCTTGGTCTCTATATTAGTTTTTGGTTTAATCACCTTAGAGAAAAGATCTTATGGAGGATTCAATGAATGTGCACATGTTAGAGGGACAATCCACCACTAGACCATCACTTTTCACCGGTAGTAATTTTGCTTATTAGAAGGCTAGGATGAGGATTTACCTTCATTGCATTGATCTTGATATCCTAGAACTCATAGAAAAGAAATATGTAGAAAAGCCCAAAGTCGGGACTATGACCGATGGAGAAAGGCACCAAGCCAATCTCAATGCAAAGGCTATGAATGCCTTAATTTTTGGTCTTTCCCCCAATGAGTATAATAGGGTTTCCACGTGTGCAACCGCATACGAAATATGGGTGAAATTGTGTATTACACACGAAGGAACCCCCCAAGTTAAGGAATCCAAAATTAGTGGGCTTATGCATGAATATGAGTTATTTCAAATGCTTCCAAAT
The DNA here is from genome assembly GCF_001876935.1 of Asparagus officinalis. Lineage (NCBI taxonomy): Eukaryota > Viridiplantae > Streptophyta > Magnoliopsida > Asparagales > Asparagaceae > Asparagus > Asparagus officinalis. The sequence continues at coordinate 1,197,125 of NC_033800.1, read as the reverse complement.
GAATCAATTGATGCTATGTTTTCTCGATTCACTAACATTATCAATGAATTGCATGGTCTTGATAAGAAATTGACTATTCAAGAGACGAACTACAAAATTCTCCGTTCATTGACTCCGATGTGGGAACCCAAGGCGACGGTGATAGAAGAAGCTCATGACCTTACTACTCTACCTCTCGATGGCCTCATCGGCAAGCTCAAGGTTCATGAGAAGAAGCTCAAGGGAAAGGAGAAGGAGGAAGTGCCCTCACGGGAAGTTGAGGAGCCATCACCAAAATCAAAGACCATAGCTCTCAAAGGAGCTAGTGATAACTCCTCTTCGTCATCGGATAGTGAAGTTGATTTTTCTAGAGAAGTGGCTCATCTCTCTAGAAGAATTTCTAGACTCATAAAGATGAATAAGAAGTTTAATCCCCGCTCTAACAACAAATTTCCTTCACGTGTAGGAAAATGTTTTGAATGCAATGAACCGGGCCATATCGCTAAGGATTGCCCAAAGCTCAAGGAGAAGTACATGAAGTACAAGAAGAATAAGGCTATGTATGCCGGATGGGAGGAATCTGAACCAAGTGATTCGGATAGTAATGAAGAAGGAGCAAAACTTGCTCTTCATGATCCCAACATTTGTTTCATGGCCCTTGAACAAGGGGTAATATCCGACACCGAAAGTGAATCCTTTTACATGCAATGTGATCTAGCTACGGCTTTAGAAGAATTGAATATTGAATTTAAAAGAATGTCAAAAGAATTTTCTTCTTTTAAAAAATTACATGCTTCTTGTGATGTTAAACTGGAACAACTACAAACCTCTCTTGCACTAAAAGATGAATTGCTAGGAGATCTCGATTTTGAGAATAAGCAATTAAAATCTAAGATTAAAAGACTAAAAATCGAGAGTGGTAGGATTAGACCCACTCATGCTTATGTTAACCATCATCACCATGGTAGAAATAAAATTCGTAGATATCATGCTCAAACACACAAGAGAAATTTTGTGTGCACATATTGTATGAAACATGGACACATTTCTACTCCTTGTAGGATCAAGGATAATCATGAATTTTATAGCATGACATGGGTACCTAAAGGTACCAAGCTTACTAACCACCAAGGACTCAAGATTTGGGTACCTAAAGTTACTACACATTCATCTCTTATAGGGAACATCACGGCAATGATGTAGAGAGATGTGGTACCTTGATAGTGGTTGCTCACATCATATGACGGGCAACAAAGAGCTATTTGCAACCCTATCAAGGATTGAAGGAGGTAGCGTCTCCTTCGGTGGTGGAGAGAAAGGTAAAATCATTGGTATTGGGTGTATTGGTAAGACACCCTCTCCCGTTATAGAAGATGTTTATTTGGTTAATGGGTTGAATCACAATCTTCTTAGCATTAGCCAATTGAGTGATAAAGGTTTTGATATTTCCTTTAAATCGGACAAATGCATTATTAGTATGAATGGAAAAATTATTTTTGTTGCTAATCGAAAATCTAATGTGTACATTTTTGAGATGAATGAATTAGTGAATCAAGATGTGAAGTGTCTTGCGGCAATTGATGAAAACCCTTGGATTTGGCATAAGAGGCTTGGACGTGCAAATATGGAATTGATATCAAAATTTTCCAAAAAGAATCTTGTTAAAGGGTTACCAAATTTGTATTTCATCAAAGATACCATATGCGAAGATTGTGCTAAAGGTAAACAAACTAAGTCTACCTTTAAATCCATCAATGAGGTATCAACTTCTAAACCCTTGCAATTACTTCATCTAGATTTGTTTGGTCCTATGCGTGTTACCTCTCTTGGAGGCAAACACTATGTTTTTGTTATCATTGATGATTTTTCTCGTTTTATATGGACAATTTTTCTTGCTAGTAAAGATAAATATTTTGATGAGTTTTCAAATCATGTTGAAAGAATTGAAAATAAAAAAGATTTGAAAGTTGTTAAAATAAGAAGTGATCATGGTGGTGAATTTCAAAATATTTCTTTTTATGATTTTTGTGCTCATCGTGGTATAACTCATGTGTTTTCCGCTCCTAGAACACCACAATAAAATGGTGTTGTTGAACGGAAAAATCAAACCATACAAGAGATGGCACGAACTATGTTAAACTCCTTTGATTTGCCTAAATATTTTTGGGCGAAAGCCGTCAATACGGCTTGCCATGTTTTAAATCGTGTTTTGATTAGACTAAAGCTCAAGAAAACTCCTTATGAACTATTTTATGAAAAAAACTCCTTTTATTGGTTATTTTCGTATCTTTGGTTATAAATGTTTTATTTTAAACACAAAAGATCACCATGATAAATTTGATTCCAAAATTAATGTTGGCATTTTTCTAGGTTATGCACCTCGAAGTAAGGCTTATAGGGTCTTCAACAAACGAACTCTTGTTGTTGAAGAATCTATAAACGTTACTTTTGATAAGACTAATATTGGTTCACAAGTTATTTTGCCTAGGAAAGATGATGATGATGTTGAGGGAGAATTGGAACTTTTTCAACTTAATAATACACCCTCAATAGAAGCTCAAAAAGATGTGGAAAGCACCAACACTCATGTACAAGAAGAACTCCCCAAAGCATGGAAATTCGTATCAAATCATCCAAAGGAGCAAATTATTGGGAGTCCTTCACAAGGAGTTGTTACTCGCTCAAAGGCTTTGAGTGAGTGTGGTAATGTTGCATTTCTATCTTAATTAGAACCTAAGAAAGTTAATGATGCTTTAAATGATGAATTTTGGGTTTTAGCTATTCATGATGAACTAAATAATTTTCGTAGAAATGATGTTTGAAAATTAGTTCCTAGACCTAACAATGCTAGTGTTATTGGTACTAAATGGGTTTTTAGAAGCAAACTTGATGAACATGGCATTGTTACTAAAAATAAAGCTCGTTTGGTTACCCAAGGATACAATCAAGAGGAGGGCATAGACTATGATGAAATCTTTGCACCGGTTGCAAGGTTAGAATCAATTAGGATGTTTTTGGCATTTGCAAGCTTTAAAGATTTCAAATTATTTTAAATGGATGTTAAAAATGCCTTTTTAAATGGTTTATAGAGGAGGAAGTATATGTTGAGCAACCCCCCGGTTTTATAGATCATGCCTTTCCTAATCATGTTTACCGGATTCAAAAAGCTTTATATGGGTTGAAACAAGCTCCTAGAGCATGGTATGCTCGCCTCTCTAGCTTTCTTCTTGAAAATGGTTTTTCTAAAGGGAAAATTGATAATACTCTTATTGTGAGAAAAAGAAAAAATGATTTTATTTTGGTACAAATATATGTTGATGATATCATTTTCGGTGCTACTAATGAATCCCTTTGCAAGGATTTTTCTAAGGTTATGCAAGATCATTTTGAGATGAGCATGATGAGAGAGCTCACATTCTTTCTTGGGCTCCAAGTCAAGCAAACCAAGGATGGGATATTCATTTCTCAAAGCAAATATGCTAGAGAAATGGTGAAGAAATTCAATTTGGAGAACTCCAAGCATGCACCAACTCCCATGAGTACAAGTGTCAAGCTTGATGCGGATGATAGTGGTGAGGATGTTGACCAAAAACTATACCGAGGTATGATAGGTAGTCTTCTTTATCTCACCGCTAGTAGACCCGACATCATGTTTAGTGTGTGTGCATGTTCACATTTTCAAGCTTCTCCTAAAACATCTCATTTGATTGCCGTTAAGAGAATTATTAAATATGTTCATGGAACAATTGATCTTGGTTTGTTTTATCCAAAGAGCACCTCTTTTGATTTATATGGTTTTTGTGACGCCGACTTTGCCAGATGTAAGGTAGATCGCAAGAGTACAAGTGGAACATGCCAATTCTTGGGAAATTCTCTTGTTTTCTGGGCTTCCAAGAAACAAAATTGTATTGCATTATCCACTATAGAAGCGAAATACATTGCCGCCGGCTTATGTTGTGCACAAGTTTTGTAGATGAAACAAAGATTAGTTGATTATGATTTGATTTTTCAAAATATAAAAATCTTTTGTGATAACACTAGTGCTATCAATATTTTAAAAAATTCGGTTTTACATTCTAGAACCAAGCATATTGATGTGCGCCATCATTTCTTACGCGATCATGTAGAGAGACAAGATGTATCCCTTGTGTTTGTTGACACAAAATCTCAATTAGCGGATATATTTACCAAGCCTCTTAGTGAAGATGATTTTTGTCGCATAAGAAATGGTTTGGGCTTATGCACTATGTGAACGTTCTATTTGCTTGCTTGGTTAGTTGCATTTCATATGCATTTTTATTTACTTTTACCCCATTTTGATGGTGACAAAGGGGGAGAGAAATCTCATCATTTGTGCACATAGTAAGGGGGAGCTCATAGATAGGGGGAGCTACTATCAATAAGCTATATTTATTTTGTTCTTATAAAATAGTTGGTTGTCATCATCAAAAAGGGGGAGATTGTTAGCCCTTATGTTTTGATGATGTTTTACAACCACCATTATCGGTACTAATTGCTTGTTAAGTGAAAATATAGAAAATATATGCATCAAGCATGTTAGTGCCACTAATAGAGGATTGGATGGAATATGGGCTACAACGATGATATCCAAAGAAGGAGGAGGCATAGTGATGAAGCAATGTTCATTCAAGAACACTAAATGCAAATAGAAGCTTCATCTAACTCAAGCTATATCAAGACTCAAGAATTATATTCTACGTGAGGATATTAGCTAGTTTTTATTCTCTCTCTAGTACTAAAATGTAGGCAAACAGTTTAGAATTAAATTGAAGCTATTGGGATATCACACACATTTTCATACTTATAGTTTTGTGCGTTTTCACAAAAATACTATTTTTCACAAGTATGAAGACCTATCAGCAAAATTCCTTTTCCAAACAATTTGTTTTTAGTGTTAAAAACATTTACAAAGTTTCACAATTTTTGGAACTCAAATGAATATTTTATAGAATTTTTAAGTGAGTCAAAACAGTTTTTTGGAATGTATCAGTCTGCGGTCGACCGCCACGGTCGACTGCACCTGAGTTCATTTGTCTCTGGGCAGCAGAGACTTTCACGGTCGACCGCCGCGGTCGACCGTGAGCTCGAGATTTCCCACAGTCGACCGCCGCGGTCGACCGCCAAAGTTTCTGCTCGTTTTCTCGTTTTCAGATCTGGCTCGCGGTCGACCGCGAATATTTCACGGTCGACCGCCAAATGTTTTCAACGGTTGTTTATTTTCGGTTCCTGTGCCGACTGTACACAATCTTTGCACAGACTATGTCCAGATTTTGGGAGACTAGGTTAAGAGTTTAAACAGCTGGCTTCTCCTATTTAAACTCTTACACTTCTTCTTCCTCATTGCCCTAAGTTTTTGAAAATACAGAGACGTTGTTTTACTGAGAGCCAAAACTTTCAAAACCTGTTTTCTGTGTTTTCTTAAATTCACATCACAGCTTCAGTTTGATCTTTCTCTTTGCCATAGGGACTTTATAAAGAGAGGTTTCTTACACCATTACTACTGTTTTGAGAGTGTGATCTTGTGAAGATCAACTGTGTGGGAGTGTGATCTTGTGGAGATCAACAGTGTAGTTGTGAGATCGTGAGGGGATCGTTGTGTAGAAGAAGTTCCGGCTTCCAAACCGGGTTGTGTAGTGGATTCTCCTCGAGAGTGGGGAGCTGAGACGTAGGTCAGCGGACCGAACCTCGTTAACACATCGCGTGTCACAAGGATAACGATTCCTAACTCTATCTCTATTTCTACTGTTGTTCTTTTTGTGGTTTGTTGCTTGTTTAATTTTTAATGTACTAGTTTTAGCCTTGAGGCCCTAATCACTCCCTTCTAGGGTCCAACAGTGTTGACGTTGAGAGGGTTGATGACTGGATCGAACAGATAAAGACGTATTTTACTCTTTATGGTTATTCATCAAAGGGGAAGATTGTGTTCGTAACTTTGAAGCTTTCAGGACATGCGTTGACGTGGTGGAAATCCTATTGTAACCAGGAGAAGAAGGCGGTATCGTGGAACAAGTTCAAGGAGCTAATGAGGAAGCAATTCTACCTGGTGAGATTCCTTGAGGAGCATTGGTACAAGTGTTACGGCTTACGCCAAAGATTCAATTAGACCGTTCAAGAATACATAACGGAGTTCCAGCACCAGGCGATGGTCCTCAACATCGCAATGGATGAATACTCCATCTTCATGAAGTATATGGCAGGTCTGAATGAATATATCCGGAAGAAGATGAAGCTGTTCACGGTCGAGTCCATTGCAGAAGCGAGTGTGAAGGCTATTGTCATTGAGGGCAAGCAAAAGAAGGGTAACGAGACGAGGCAAGTCTAGTGGCTCTTAACCTAAGAAAGAGAAGAAGAAGGGTGGTCTAGGAAAGGCAGGATTGACTTGCAATCACTGCAAGCAAACATGGCACACGGCTGATTGGTGCTGGGAGAAGTATCCTCATCTGAAGCTGAAGGGGTTGAAGAAGAAGAAGGAGAAAAAAGCATACGTGATAGCACATGGTCGGAAGGAAGTTCCCAGGATGACAGAGCCCAACAACAGTCTTAACCTTATAGTAGGGAAGCAGGCCACGAATGAAGACGAAGACCCCAGGGAGCAACTATTTGTTCTTAAGTTGCAGGTGAAGACCATCTTGGTTGATGACATCGTTAATCTAGGGAGACAAAAGAATTTGATACCTAAGGCCTTGGTTTAAAAGCTAGGATTGAAGATGGTAAAACATCCGAAGCCCTATCCTTTAGGGTGGATTCAGAAGGAGGCGGGATTGAGTGTGATTAACCAATGCACTTTCAGATTTGCACTCCACGAGTCGTATATTAACGAGGTCATGTGCGATGTCGTTCCGTTGGATGTTTGCTAGGTTATACTGGGTAATCCCTATTTGTGGGATAGGTACGCAGTCTACGACAGGCGGACCCAGAAGTATACGTTAACCAAGGATAGCGAGCAGTTCATATTTCGTTCGGTATCTCTTCCACAGGAGACTAGCTTGGTGATGGTGACTTAGGCGAAGAGGTTAGTGAATGCAAGCAAGAAGTTTGTATTGTTATTCATTAGGTCTTATGAGGAGAAGCTGAGTAGGATATGCTTGACCACCTTGAGCAAGCTTCAGGAGGGAGATCTTGACAGGTTGAAGGCCAAGTATGCAGACTTATTTTTAGAGTTCACGGAACTACCACCACGATGTTGTGTGGAGCATGAGATCATGCTAACAGACGAGAGTTCCTTGCTGAATATAGGTCTATACCATATATCTGTACAGGAGTCTGAGGAGATAAAGAAGCAGGTTCAGGAACTTCTGGAGACAGGAGTGATAGTGTCGAGTTGTTCACCTTGCGGGTCGCCAGTGTTGTTGGTGCCCAAGAAGAATGGAGGCTAGTGCATGTGCGTGGATTACCGGGCTCTCAACAAGATAACGGTCAAGAATCGTTACCCACTATCACGGATCGATGATCTTATGGACCAGTTGGAGGGAGCGAGGTTTTTCACGAAGTTGGATCTGAAGTCTGTCACGGATCGATGATCTTATGGACCAGTTGGAGGGAGCGAGGTTTTTCACGAAGTTGGATCTGAAGTCTGGTTACCATCAGGTGAGGATTCGGGAGGATGACACTTGGAAGACTGTGTTCAAGACCAAGTAGGGCATGTTCGAGTAGTTAGTGATGCCGTTTGGATTATGCAATGCTCCGATGACCTTTATGAGACTCATGAATAATTTGTTGCGACCTTTTATAAAGGATTTTGTGATAGTTTACCTCGATGATATCTTGGTGTACAGCAACACCTGGAGTCTTGGTGTACAACAATACCTGGGAGGAGCATCTTGTTCATGTTGAAAAGGTGTTTGAAGTGCTATAGAACGGATAGCTAAAGCTTAATGGGAAGAAGTACAAATTTGGGAAGGACGAGTTGGTGTATCTTGGCTTCATTGTGGGGAAGGGCCAGCGGAGGATAGATCCAGGCAAGGTGGCAGTGATCACGAAGTGGCCGACACCTAGGATAGTGACGGAGGTGAGCAGCTTCATGGGGGTTGCCAGTATTTGTGCAAATTCATTCGACATTTTTTGACTTATGTGGCACCTTTACATGGCCTTACAAAGGCAAAGTTTCAGTTCGAGTGGAGGAGGATGCATGAGGAGCCAGTTCTCAAAGTAGTGGACCTCATCAATTTTTACCAAACACTGGTGATTCAGTTGGGAAAGTTATTCATGAAGTTGATGGTGAGGAGCACACTTCGCCAATGAAAAAAGGAAAGAAATCAGCTCATAAGATAAAGGTTCCGACGACAAGGTTGAACTCAAAGGGCGTGTCTAATAAGTTTTGGCTTCCAGAGCATAATGATGTACTCATTCCTTATCTTGCAAAATTAGCATTAGATCGGTTGAAGCCAGACAAGAACTTCAAGGTAGAAGCTTATAAAATGGCAGCAATGAAAATCAACATGCAATTCAGGACTGATTTCACTCATCTACATGTCATTAACCACTTGAAATGCTTGGAAAATCAACATGCAATTCAGGACTGATTTCACTCATCTACATGTCATTAACCACTTGAAATGCTTGAGAAACAAATTCATGATTTCACTCATCTACATGTCATTAACCACTTGAAATGCTTGAGAAACAAATTCAATGACATGAAGGCTCGCGTTGATATAAGTGGAGCTGGGTGGGATGAAATAAATAAAATGATTACACTGGATGATGAAACATTGAAATCGTAGTCTCAGGTATAACTTTCAACAGTTATAATGTCTTTAATAATTTATACATTTGGTTCACAACTTATGAGTATTTGTTATTGCAGGACAAATCCAATTATAAGCTCAAAGTGTACATAAACAAACATCTTCCTCACTTCAAAAATTTACAAGTGATCATGGGTGATGATCAAGCTAAGGGTGAATTTGTTAGGCCAGTGTATGCTAACATTGGGTCTAGTAGGTCCATACCTATTCCTGATGATGATAATGTGATTTCAGAGGAGAGTGAAACTAAACTACAATCTGACGCTAACAACCAAATAGAACCCGCTAGATATAAGTCTAAGAGTAAAGATAACTTGAATTCATCCTCTAACAAGAAACCAAAAAAATCAAATCGTGAAGAGGAAATGCTATGTGTCTTTGTTGAGTCAATGTCTTAGTCAATAAGAAATCAATACATTATTCATTAGACAGACCAATTGGCTACAGCATTGAAGGAACATAGCAATGAATATTCTGAGGAATTTCTGGATAGGGTTTTAGATCATTTATATGACAATGAACGTGATGCTAGAAGGTTTTTTTTTATAAAAGCCAAGAAAGCTTAGAAGAGGTGCATTACCAACCTGATTAAGGATCAAGGTTGGTATGTTAGCTAATTTGTTGGGTTTTGATTACATTTATGTGAAGCATTTTGTTTGTGCACAAGTATATGTTGTTGTGCAGATATCATTTTGTTATTTGCAAACTATAAATGTTGCAATACTTGTTATTATAAAAATGCTATGATGTCATGTAATTGATGAATTGGTACTTTTTATTTTTGTTGCAGGTAAGTATGGATAGGAATGACCAATGAGTTCTTAATTTCAACTTTATAAAATCTACTGGTATGCATTTCCTTAAAATTATTTTTATATGCTTGGGTGGATGGAGTTTGTGATGCATTACATATTGGTTTGGCCTTGTTGTTGTCGGTCTATGAGGATAGGTGGAGCTTGTGTAGCTCCTTTGGTTTTGTTTTTTTGCTGTCATTCAGGAGCTTGTGTAGCCCCTTTACTTTGGCTATGCTGCTGTCAGTTTTGAATCTCATTCATGAGCTCGTAAAGCTCCTTTGGTTTGGCTATGTTACTTTCGGTTTTGAATCTCATTCATGAGCTTGTGTAGATCCTTTGCTTTGGCTATGTTGCTATCGGTTTTGATGGTCATAATACAACTTGTGTTGCCTCAGTTTGTGCGGTTTTGTTGCTGTCAGGTGGATCTTGTGTAGCTCCTTTGGTTTGGTTTTTTTTGCTTTTAGGTGGAGCTTGTGTAGCTCTTTTGCTTTGGTTTTCTTGATGTCAGGTGGAGCTTGTGTTGCTCCTTTGTTTTGGCTATGTTGTTGTCGGTTTTGAAGCTCATTCATGAGCTTGTGTTGCCTCGGTCGGTGGGTTTTGTTGCTATCATTCATGAGCTTGTGTAGCTCCTTTAGTTTGGCTATGTTGCTGTCAGTTTTGAATCTCATTCATGAGCTTGTGTATCTCCTTTGGTTTGGCTATGTTTCTGTCAGTTTTGAATCTCATTCATGAGCTTGCGTAGCTCCTTTGGTTTGGCTATGTTGCTTTCGGTTTTGAATCTCATTCATGAGCTTGTGTAGCTCCTTTGGTTTGGCTATGTTGCTTTCGGTTTTGAATCTCATTCATGAGCTTGTGTAGCTCCTTTGGTTTGGCTATGTTGCTTTCGGTTTTGAATCTCATTCATGAGCTTGTGTAGCTCCTTTGGTTTGGCTATGTTGCTTTCGGTTTTGAATCTCATTCATGATCTTGTGTAGCTCCTTTGGTCTAGTTTTTTTTGCTGTCAGTTATGTTCATGTCGGTTTTGTTGCTATCGGTTGATAAATTGCTAGAGCTTGTGATGCTCCATAGTTGATATTTGGCAATAATGATTAGCGTTTACTGAGAATGCAATCTAACTTATAGCGTTTATTATGTTCAGATGAGGCAATATGTGATGAGATTTTATCCTACATTGAATTGACAATGTCTAGGTAAAGCAATCCATCATTAGAATGTAATGTACAATAAACCTGTAAGTTATAGGTGGAGCATTCAATTTTGACAAAATAACCTATTCATGAGTCGTACAATATCAACTTGAATTGGTACTTATAGTTTACTCAATTCTAATAAAAGTTTTCATTACAATATCAATAGTTTTTGCAAGTATAAGTACATGGCATGCGGTTTATAATAATTAAAATAATACAAAATATCACTAGTAAAATTGCTAAAATTTTCCAAGCTAATAGTTTTTTTTCGACAAGTTTTAATTCTTTCTTCATCCTCTTTGATTTCAAAAAATACTTATCTCTGTACCTATTTTCTTTGACATATTGGTTCCCTTGGTTGCTTATTTCTCCTCCTTCATGAACCCATAAAAAAAAATTCATTCTTTATTTGGGTATTTTGCACACCCCTAATAACACCTCCCCTTATTTTTACCATTCTTGCACACTTTCATGGGTGTTTGGAGATTGCAATCGCACCAAACTTCAAAATTTTTATTGCATTCTTTTGATATCATATTGATGGATCGGAGACAACTTGCAAACTATGAGAATTTTAAAAAGTGGTAAGAATGAGGGATACGTTGGCATAATAAGCCCTCCTCCAAGGCCTTGGAACTAGTCTTTGGAACTAGCTGTTGCTACAGTGTTTTTTCGGTTTTGAATATTGTCAAACAGGTAAGAATACCTAAGGTGTTCTCACCATTTATCCCAAAAATTTCTCATTCAAACCAAACTAAAGAATAGGAATTGGAAGGTTTCTTTAAAGTTGGATTTTATTTTTTTCATGTTATAAAACAAACATAGAAAGGAAAAAAAAGATTCCATGAATCCATAAACTTGGCTTAAAATTTTTTATGGAATAGGTAGGAATCCATTAAAAAAATTGGATTCCTAATTCTATTCTTGCCCACTATTGAACCAAACACCCCATAATGTATTACTTCATGGAGCAAATTATATACATGAGGCCCTATTTACGCTAAGTGTGGACCATGATTTGCTTGAGTTGAGAACTAGGACTAGGGATGTTGTTCTTTATTGGCAAATTTGTTATGTAGACAAGATTTGTGGAAGTCTTGACATATTCTGCCTCACAATCAAAAGTAAGCGACAATCAAGAAAGTTATTGTGCGTGAATGAGATTAGGTTGTCCCAATTTTGGATTGACGGGTGTAAGATATGTTTACTTCTGAATATTTAGATAATTTTTTGGGGAAGTATGCATTACCTTTAGAATAGCTTTGCAAAATAAATCAATATGAATCAAATAAAAACTATAACAATGTGACCAAAAAAATGAAAGAAACATAGGTTTAAAGGATAATGTCACCAAGGAAATTGAATTACAATTTCATCAAAAGAACTAGCTAGTATGGTTTTGGGATAGCTAACATACTAGAGTCATCACTCGCGCCATGCTGCGGTATTTTTTTTAAATTAATTAAAAAATTTACTTTATATTTTCTTTACTCAATCTTTGTGATATGTGAATTTAATAATCAGCTTGAGCCCTGAACAAGAGAATTAAACTAAAATAGGTATATTTCACAAACTATGGTGTGTCTCGAGCAATTGAAAAATCTAAATTTACATAAAGCCTTAAATATGATTAAGAAAAATCAAACTTACACTATTAATATATAGAATATTAGTATATTTCTTAAGGATACGGGTAAACCTTCAATTACCTCAAGTACTCTATTATGCACGAAGTTCATGGTACTTAAGCTTTGCATACTTGCATCTTCACCAACTTTGATATTGACAACTACAATTGAACATAATTTTGTGATATCGTATTACCATTAATTGAACATAACTTTGTTTATAAAACGATTTACACTCTTATCGTGAACATAATTTTGCATATAATACATTTCCTTAGCATGCTATTAGGAAAGCTAGATATTTAAATCACATTGAGAAAAATTTCAAACAAATAACCGACAAAGAGGAAACATTACAAACAAAAAAGTATTATAGGGAGGAAATTATAAACAAAGAAGCAACAAAAGGGATATATTTATATACCAATAACAAAAAATACACAAATAAAATGGATATTTTACTTCATAAAATGGGGTGTAGCATTAAAATCTACAAGATTGGATGCATAAGAAAAGCCCAATCGATCATACTTTATCAACAATCACATGCATCATTTATGGAGTTGGATAATGATAAAGAAAGGGATCTAAGAATACTTTACCTAGATTAGTTTGCAAGATTTATAGAGATGAGATGAATTGAGAAAGAGTGGGGAAGTTGATCAGGTTTGGCCGTTAGTGAAAATTGAGTTGATGAGGTAGCGACAATTAGTGCAATTAATGGTAATTAAGAGAGGTTACATTTCAATGCTTCATGAAATTCCAAAGGTTTGAATTTGATGTGACATTATGACCATCTTCAATTTTACAAACAACAATTTTTATAGTAATTTGTGTATAATAGATAAGATTTGGGAAGCTTTAATTGATGGATGGTATATATGAAAGTTTTAGTATTTGTATGAATATTTGAAAGTTTTCGAATTTGTATAGATTATATAGAAGATGAATGGTCAATTCTTTGAAAAATGGACATGTGGCCAATTCTCTGAAAAATTGACATGTGGCATCCTAGGGAATTGTTTTAGTATTTAGATAGATTGTAAAATTTATAACATATATAGGATGTCATGAGAATAATAAATAGATTAGAGTAATAGAGATGCTAGGTGTCACGCTCCGCTTCCCAGAATACAGGGAATCGGGACGCGAGCAAGTCCGCGACGTATTAAATTGAGGAGAAATAAATAATAGACCATTTTTTCTCAATCTAATACGCTAAGCGTCAAGAAATAAATGCAAAGGCATAGGTCCTCGATCACAGATAGCGAGAATATAATAAACAACTCAGAATAGAATATTCATATCATAAGTGAATATCATCCAAGGCATAATATTCGGGTCAACATGCCCTTATACATAATTGAACAACTGAATACTGAAAAAATATAAAATACATCATTCAACGGGAAAGAAAAGTACTACAAAAGCAACTAGGACCATCAACTAAGAAAAGATAACTGAGCTTCAGCCTATTCTTCAACTATGTCTGCAAGACACTCCTGATGAGAATATCCTGGCTCTGGTACATCTCCAAGTTGGACATGTTCGTCCTCTAAATCTGACATACACCATAGAAAATAGGTGTACGTTAGCGTGCATGGCACATGACAAGATCCTACAAGGGAAAAATAGAAACGATCGAATGACCAAGGCAATAATAGATGCAACAACAGTAATGATAATAGAAGCGTGACCAATGCGATAACAGAAATAGGAATATGTGATGATAGTAGTAACGATAGGAGCATGCAACTGGAATACTAACAAACTAGATACAATCCACTACTAGAGTATAACAGTCAGGAGAATCCATAATCATCCAAGTAACGAGGTCATACTACTAACCATCCTATCACAACTCACTAGTCCACATCTCAACAAAACTAACAAAGTCTTCCAGAAGACACACAAGCATATTATACATATTTTACATGCATCTCAACAAAACTAACAAAGTCTTCCAGAAGACACACAAGCATATTATACATATTTTACATGTTATTTGAATTGGAGAAGAATATTTTCAAGCATATTATACATATTTTACATGTTATTTGAATTGGAGAAGAATATTTTTATATATATAATCAGGTCTTCGTAAACCTGTCCGGGGGTCGTGCCTTCAAGTCAAGTATTGGCCCTCTGGCCTATGTATATAAAAACTCATGATATCAGAAAAGCGCATGTGCCCGTTTATATATATGCTATATGCTCCGTCCAATTCCCCTTTATAAACCCCTGTTTGTCAGATTAATTTAAATGACTGTACATAAAATATTGTGCACTAGCCACAGAGTTATCGTGGAATGACTTCTGTAAAACTATGAAAATAACCGTGACCAATAACACGTCTGATAAAGAGTGCATCATCTAGTCAATGTTATAATAGTAATAGTCAAGGAACCTCATACCGATATCGATATCAAGGGAACTCAGAACTCCTCACATCGGGATATCATGTCGAGTGAGTATAGCCATGTTTTGAAAGCACGCTTATAAATCATACTTTTAACAAGAGTCGTCTTCATGTACAATCTCTCCTATTAGATAACAACTAAGTGATAAAATAACAAGTTTACATAGTCATTCAGGTTAAATATATTATCAAACAAGATAAATACTATGTGTATAAATAAGAGTGTCAAAAAATGTCGGTATCATTGTAATATGGGACAAACACAGGTAACATTCACATATTATAATAAAATGAAATATTTTAAAATATCTATTATTATAATAACTCAAAATAATCCTTTTAATTCTAAACTAATCTTTTAAAAATTATTAATTTATTAATTCAAAATAATCCTTTATAAAAATTAAATCCTTAAATTATTTCTCATAATAATTATTCAAAAATAATCTTTTTTCCAAATCAATTCTTTTTAAAATTGTTTCTCATTATATCAATAACTAATCTTTTAAAATCATAAACTTATTTATTTAAAATAAATCATTTTATAAAATAATTTCTTTTAAGATATTTATTATCATAATACTTTAAAACCAACCCCTTTTACAAAATAATTTCTTTTCTCATCATAATAAATCTAAAATAATTATTTTTCTCAAATTAAATTCTTTTAATTTTTTTATAAATTCTCTAAAATGGTTCTGTTGTCAAAATAAATTCTTTTAAATTTATAATAATTTTCTAAAAATACTATTTATCATATTGTTATGATTTAATTAATATTATTCATCAAACAACCCACATAGATAATTACATCATAATTTAATATATACAGATAATTCATAACAGTCTAAAATTCTAATAAAAGAGAAGATGAGCAAGGGATCTTGCCTCGGGTAATGGGCCTGTGGCGGGGGGAAAAGAGAAGATGAGCAAGGGATCTTGCCTCGGGTAATGGGCCTGTGGCGGGGCAAGCTTCTGAAACAAACAACATGCAATCCACAAGTGCAAACAACACGTTCTCCCTTACCACACGTTGATGATCTCACCCTCGTGTCGGTATTGTGCTTCACAAAGCTTTCAAAATTCATAAGAAAAAGATCTAGGGTTTTTAGGGGAGAGGGTGGCTGCTAGGGTTCATAGATATGATAAAAGAGAAGAATTTTCTTTGACCCGAACCAGGAAACCTAGTTTGACTGAGAAAATCACCTTCGATATTTTGACTGTAACTTTCTCATCCGACCTCATAATGAGATGATTTAAGATTTTTTAGAAAGCTTTTGAAGAGACCTACAACTCTGGTCTTTTAGTTTTTCTAGATTCCAACTGCATTACTATGTAAAATATAGAAACTCTTAACTGGTTATTTTTTCCAGATTTCTCTTCGTGCATGTTTTGTGCATTTGCACTCATATATTTACAAATATATATTGAATTAATCTCAAATCAATTCTTATCATACTCAAACATCAAAATATGTTATTTTTTAGCATAAAACATATTTATCATTATTTATCAT
>NC_033800.1:1176337-1179172 GCF_001876935.1 Asparagus officinalis | reverse complement strand
GAAATCAATATTAAATACAATAATAATAATAATAATAATAATAATAATAATAATAATTAAATAACCAATATTAATTTAAAAGTTTTTACCACAACAATTTAATTTATAATTATCAAAATTATTAAATCGATATAAAATTGGATTTTTAAATCATAGAAAATTCTAGGAAATCAAGAAAATATAAATACTCGTTTAAAAATAATAATTAAATATTTTAGAAATCAATATTAAATACAATAATAATAATAATAATAATAATAATAATAATAATAATTAAATAACCAATATTAATTTAAAAGTTTTTACCACAACAATTTAATTTATAATTATCAAAATTATTAAATCGATATAAAATTGGATTTTTAAATCATAGAAAATTCTAGGAAATCAAGAAAATATAAATACTCGTTTAAAAATAATAATTAAATATTTTAAAATACCAAAAAAAATATTTTAACTAGTATCAAAAATTCACGGTCATTACACTAGGAGGTTACACTTTGTGAATGAGAAGTAAAAAAGGTCATGTAGTTATAAATACTGATAGGGATGTATGCTAGAATCTTAGAATAATAATTATATTAATTAGTTAATAATAATAAAAATTATCATACTCCTTTTAAAAGTATTAGTTTGGAGAAAGCTTTCTTGGTTAATATTACACTACGCTATTTTAAATATTTTATTTAAATGTTAATCTATCCTAATTATAATTATATCCTATCCTAATCACATGTGAACTATCTATAGGTCAATAATTTAAAACGAATATTATTAATGAAATACATAAAATAAAATTGTGGTATTAATTTATTAATGTAAAAATATTATACGTAGCTAACAAACTACATGAAGTATTACAAAAATGTATTAATTTTCAAAAATTAGACTAAATACCCTCAAAAGTTTAAAGTTACTAAGAATACTCTGACGTTTCAAAACTTAAAATAATAATATAAAATTAAGAAATTAACAGTAGCCTTCGAAGAATTTAAAATTTACAATCAGCACCCTCAGTGCTTTAAAAGTTATAGCTACACCCTCAAAAGTTTAAATTATGAGAAAACCCTAAAATTTTTAAATTTTAAAACTTACAAACAACATAGATTAGTTCAGGGAATATCATCAGACACCTAAAAATTTAAGATTTGTAAAAAATAACCTCAAAGTTATAAAAATTATAAAAAAACTCTCTCAAAAGTTAAAATCGTAAAAACCATAAATTTTAAAATTTATAACTAATATGCATTAAATTTAGATATTATTAGCAGACTACTGAAAATCTAAATTTTGCAAAACATAACCCAAAGTTTTAATAACTGTAAAAAGTACTCTCAAAATTTTAGAGTTGCAAGAAACATCTTGACATTTGAAAGTTACCACAAATACATGAAACGTGGAAATTACAAGCACCAAACTTCAAATTAAATTTTTTAAGAAACACTCCAAAGTTTAAAAATTACAAAACACATCTTCAAAAGTTCAAAATCATAAAAAACAACTGAAATTTCAAAATTTAGATATTATTGAAAATATTAATTGTTTAATATTCTTTCATTAAGATATATAAATTTAACTTCATATTTAAGGTTTACTATCCTTTTTTAGCATCTGAAAGTAGTCCAAGTTGATGCTGGTAACAAATAGCAATAAGAATAGACTAAACACATCCACTTAGAATAGACTAAACACACCCGCTTAAAGAATAAATTTTTTTAAAAATATACTATTGCTTAAAAATTAACGTCACTATATAAATTAAAGTAACTGCATATAACTTTACAAATAAGTTAGAGCAATATAAATACATAAGTAGCATTAACTGATAGAAGATTAAATCACATAAAAGTGACAAAAGACTATAATGTAATAGCTTAGCATTAATTGATTACAATTCACAAACATTCATCTCTGATGTTATTATATTTATAGGGTAAAAAATTACGAGGAGTTATGTAAGAAAACATTATTTGAAAGTTTACATATATCCTTCAAAAAAATTAAGCTACTTCCATTGCAGATGGGAAAGTGAAGAAAATAAACCTAAAATTCGAAAAAGTTCATAAATTACTTGAATTGATATTAACATAAGGCATATCTATCAAAGAAGTACTGACTGAGTTCTCCTTGAAGAAAATATTGAACAACTTTGTCCTAATTAAAGAAGCATTCTCCATTTAAAGTACAAAAAATAATATATATAAATTAAAATAATTGCATATTTTTACCAATAAGTTGGAGAAGCAAAAAATATATAAATAATATTAATTGATAGAAGACTAAATCATATGAAACTGATAAAAGATTATAATATACTAGCTTAGCATTAATTGATTATAACTTACAAATATTGATCTCTAATGTTAATAATATTTATAGGATAATAAAATACAAAAAGTTATTTATGGAAAAACTATCAGAAAGTTCAAAGATATCATTCAAAGAAATTAAGTTATTTTCATTTCAAATGGGAAAGTAAAGAAAATAAACCCAAAATTCAGAATTGTCCATAAATCACTTGAATTGGTATTAACATAAAGCATATCTATCAAAAAGACACTGACTGAGTTATCATAGAAGAACAGAATTCTCCATAGAAGATATAGGAAATTAGTAAGTACTTATAAATTTTCATACTTTATTCTTCAAATACTAAAGGAATTATAAATTAATTATAAAATTACGTACAAATAGTCTTGCAATAGAAACTAAATTGAAGTCATTGACCAACTATGTTGCAAGATATAACAAGCCACATAAGAGAAGGGTGTTAAACCCTAGAGGGGGGGTGATTAGGGTCTTATGCTAATCTAATCCGATTAAATGCCAATTAAA
>NC_033800.1:1175088-1175337 GCF_001876935.1 Asparagus officinalis | reverse complement strand
CTTTGTCATGTTGAGGGTTGCGGCGACCCCCATCATGTTGATTCGTTCGGGGCTTTCTTAGTGGGCCCAGACGTTCTTGGATTGGAGCTTTGCTTCGCTCCTCGGGAATTAGACCGAGGCGCTCCAAGACTGACTTCTTTTTCTGGGATGGTCCTGCGGGATCTCCCGGAGCAGTTGTGGAGATCATCGGCGGTTTGGATTGATTCGCCGGAAGTTGAACTTTCGACGGCTGCAGTTGATGTTCTTTGG
>NC_033800.1:1173682-1174991 GCF_001876935.1 Asparagus officinalis | reverse complement strand
TCCTCCAGCGTTGATCGGTTCCGTTTGACATGGACCCATTCCATTGTTGGCGGCTTGGAGGAACCACCATTCATTGATTGTTGAGGCTGCTTGCCTCTTTTGTTCTTCAGATCCGTGTGGTAGCGGATCCCGTCAACGGACTCCATGGCCTTTGCGAACTGTTTCGCAAGGCGTTGACGTTGCCTTTGGCGGGCTCTCTTCGAGAGAGTCACCACGCCCTCTGCGGCAGAAGGGTTGGCCAGAGCAGATCTGCCCTGGTTGGGAATTGGAGGAATCTCACCCGATGCGACTTTGGCATCAAACGGGGCGAGATCTTCGTTGGTGTTTTCAACGTCTTCATACCAACGAATTTTTCTCCTGGAGGAGAACTTCTTGGACTTGCGGGGGGAGGTTGATCCGGACGAGGACGACAAGTATTCCTCGAACTTTTGCTGGTCAAACTCGTATTCGACCTCCTCCACGACCGGGATTGAGATCCGCGGCTGCGACGCTCCGATCTCGGCAGCGAAATCGGCGGCTCCCACTGTGGTCGCCAGATTGTTCGCGGAAAAAATCGTGTCTTTCTTCATTGATTCCATTGCACTCTTGTAACTGTTTTTCGATTACAAAAATCCGGTCTTTTTATAAGATCCGGTTACAACGAAAATCAAATAATCCCACTGTGGTCGCCAGATTGTTCGCGGGAAAAATCGTGTCTTTCTTCATTGATTCCATTGCACTCTTAAATAACAACTTTTTGAGTTACAAAGATCCGCTCATGTTTTGCGGTCGCTCGCTTTGTGGGTTCTTCGCCTGCGCCGGGGTTTATCCGTGGACCACCGCGCGATCTAGATCCGGTCGGATCTACGCAGTACGACGGGTATTATTTCACGAAGGAAATAATAGTCGGGGGGGATTGGTTCACCAAGGAAATAATCGCCCAAATCTCGGGATCAAAGGCCAAGCTTTGATCCGGAGTGTGCCTGCGTAGATCTGAGATCCGGTCCTCTCGAACTCTTGCCTTATTTGGCGTTGACGATCGCCGAGCACCAGATCTGGATGAACAAGTCCTCGAAGTCCCAAAGCTTGGATCTTTTTTAGATCTGAGTCTTCAATCCAGCAGGGCTTCGCCTCCAAAAAATCCAACCTCGAACAAATGAACCTACAGCCCTCTATTTATAGGCATTGAAAGCGGATCTGGGCCCAGATCTGGGCCCAGATCCGCTTTCAATGCCTATAAATAGAGGGCTGTAGGCTCATTTTTGAAAGGTTGGATTTTTTGGAGGCGAAGCCCTGCTGGATTGAAGACTCAGATCTAAAAAAGATTCAA
>NC_033800.1:1165855-1171726 GCF_001876935.1 Asparagus officinalis | reverse complement strand
CACGGCTCCAGACCCAGACGGAGCCACTCCAGACCCAGACGGAGCCACTCCAGACCCAGACGGAGCCACTCCAGACCCAGACGGAGCCACTCCAGACCCAGACGGAGCCACTCCAGACCCAGACGGAGCCACTCCAGACCCAGACGGAGCCACTCCAGACCCAGACGGAGCCACTCCAGACCCAGACGGAGCCACTCCAGACCCGGACAGAGCCACTCCAGGAATCCTTATCGGAGAAACGTCATCCCGACCCCCTGCCACTTGGATGGTCCCGACTGTCCCATCACAGCGAGCCTTCTTGGCCGCCTCCGCTCTGGAACTCTCGGCCACCGCCTCCCGCTGACGCTTCGAGAGAAGCGAGCTACTCGGGGATAGCAAAGGTGCCCCCATTTGTCCGATTGTCGGACTCTGAACCGGAGCTCGAACATCGGGAACCTCAGATTCGCCACCAGCATCGAAGCTCTCACAGTCCTCCACTGGATCCTCCGAGAACAACTCCCTAGCGGTTTGGTGGCCCCTTCTCTTTGAAGAACGGAGAGAGCCCCTGATGGGACGATCGCGTTCCGCCAGACATGAGCTTTGGAACCAGAAGTTGGCAGGGTCAGCACTAGCACCCCGATACCACCGACAGTACAAGAGCGTGTGGTGTAAATCGCGGTCCTTCGCAGGCAACTCAAAACGAGCTTGAGTACCTCCAGCATGGGTCCAGAACCACCCCCGAGCGCCGTCAACCAGTCCTCCTTCGAAGTGTAGGCGAGGGTTGGCGTTGCCCACATACAATTGATCATACCCAAACTGGCGGGCAAACCTGCAAGGGATGTATGGCTCGAGATAGCATGTGGAGCCTGTTCTCAGAACGTGATACCCTGGTCGAATGTCCACCAACCAGCGAAAGGCACCACGGGAAAGGATTGTGTGGTGATCCGCCGTCGGCGCATCCCTGAGAGATTCTCCATATCCACCCCCGCTAAAGTAAGGAAAAGATCGACGAAAATTATAGTGCCCGAAGTGGGAGAGCGTCTTCCTCGTATCGGGGATGTCCTTGCACTTCCAGGAGCACCTCTCCAAACGCTGGACAAAGGGGACAAACCTGTCTCCCTGAAGCGCTGCCGGGGCACTCATCAAGCATTCGCAGTGATAGACGAACCATGCCATCAAGTAGGTATACGGTAGCCCCACCCTAGGATTGGGGGTTCTGATAACTTCTCCTTCCCCCTCGTCGAGGACCGACACACGGCAGAATTGGCTCGTCAGAGTACGGAGCCCCCGATGGATACACGCTATCGTCGCCGATACCAGGGAATAAGCCTTCCCGTGAGCCAGGCAAACCGCCGGATACACGACCTCTATAGGAAGAGCCTCGAAGGAGTGAGTGGGGATTACGCACCTCTTCAGCCATAACATGAGGTACCCCGCGAGCAGCGCCTTCCCCGAAATGAGAAACTTCGCCTGATGATGGAATGAGTGAAGGACCGTACCAGCCTTAAATCCGCCCTCGTCGCGGTCAAGAGTGATGGTGCTTCCTTCTCTAGCTGTCCTCGCCTCCACTTCGGGCTGGTCGCACGCGCCTAACGGGAGAGCGGGCTTCCCCTTGACATCGTTCCCAGGGAACAGATAATCAGCCCAATTCTTGTGGCTAATCCCTGGGGTCTTCTTCCTCTTCCCCTTATGATCCGAGGCCCCTAAGGTACTGAGGCATATGTGGAAGTGACAGAGTAACTCCCACAGAGTTTCAACCGCCAGAGGGGAATTGTCCGACAGCTGATCGATCTCATCTTGATCAGGGACGTATTCCTCATAAGGGAAGTCTCCCAGAGGCAGCCCCGACACGTCGTGCATCTCGAAGGGGGTGATACCAAGCTCACCATTGGGAGTGAAAAACGTGCCGCTTTCCGCACAATACAATTCCAGAATGCTATGGAATTGAGAAGCGTTGATCCGCAGGCCATGTCGAGTGGCTTCGAGGGCCACATATAGCTCTGTGCCCTTGAGGTCAGCATTCTCGGCCAAAACATAGTCGGTGATCTTGGACCACCACGTGTCGCTGCCTGGCGCAGAGTAAACCCACCCCGGGGCCCTGAAGTCCTTCGGGGGAAAGCTTCCACCGACTCGGAAGAAGCGGTGACGGAAGGTCTCCGCCACCGCTGTCGATTCCCCCACGGGCGGTTCAGCAGACACTAAGCCAGGGCGCAGACCCGTCACGCGCTTACATGAGCTCTCCACTCCATACCCAGCCGTAGAACCCGTAAAGACGCCACAAGTGACCCCGTCCTGAGTGGGGGTCAAATCCCAGTTCATCGTCCGAGGAATCGCGAGGGACCGCAGCTCAACAATCGAAAACCCTCTCGGCATGCTGGGGAGGTAATAATGGGTCCCCTCTACCGTGCGGAACCACCGGCTCTCTTTGAGCAACAGGGCAGAAGGGTCGGTCATGGAGTCGCCGAACAGAAATTGAGGTTTCGGCAGCTCTGCCCTGGCCTCATCTGTCAGCGCCGCATTGGTCGTCAGCTCGCGCAGGGTCAAGTGATGACCATCCGTGACCCTCTGTACCAGACCATGCAGCTTATCAGCAGTGAACAAGGGTACTGGAGCCAACGAGGGAAAACGAGAAGGGGCCGTGTAGCTCTTAGCCCCGACGTGGCCAACGGCCACACCCTCCGGGAAAGCCTCATCAGGGAAGGTCGCTGCAACAAGAAATAGAAAGTCAATTGAGACAAAATCCGCTGTAGAGGTGAAATCGCCCATCGAACATAGGAAGGCGAAATCGCCTATCGAAAGGGGGAACCCACTTCGAACGAGGTCTGTCCCTACGGACTACACTCCCCTCTAATGGAAAGGGCCGAACTCGCCTTACGAAAAGGGGGTTCGTCTCCTCCCCACTGGAGGATTCGCCTGCGGGGACAGTACTCATCCTCTAAAGGCAAAATAGGGCAAACTTTGCCCCAAATCGGGGAAATAAGCAACACTCATCTCCCTAAATCCGACGCCTAAGGCCTGCAAGGGATCGCCCAACGAATCCATCAACGTACCTGGGCACGACTCCAGAGCACCAGCAGGCATGCCGGCAGAGAGACGGTCGGAGTAACGTCCGGGGCCTGCACCCCTCACTTTACACCTCTTGGATTTCGGAGCCATTGTGAGAGGAAGCGGGAATTCTTTCCTTGGATGTTCCCTTTCAAGATTTGAAAGCACGGTAACTCCCAATGGAGGAAAACGGCTGATTTAGAAGGGCGGAGTTGTCCACGTGGCCACGACTGCCCTCGAAAGGCGAAAACCCTAACGGACAGGAAACGGGGCCACGATCAAATTCGACGGCCCAGATCACCCTCAGTGCATCGAAGGGACCGAGATTAGCGTTGGAATCCGACGGTTGAGTCCGAGAACCACGGCCACGATACGTCGCAGGGCGAAACGCACGAGGATCGTGCTGTCAAGTCACGATCGCCACGATCCAATGTCTTAGCTGGGAAGCACGAGGCTCTATCAGCAGACACGTGGCTCATCTCCCGTCAGATCCGGTTCCGCCTACAAAAGGAAGGGTTTCGCCTGCAAATACTGGGCATAACCCCACGAGTCGCGCGAAAATTGGCTCTCAAAAACTAATTTCGCCTTGACGATGCATTCGCCCTCAAAGGTAAAATTACGAACAAAGCCAAAAGAATGACCTTGCTTAAACGGTTGAAACCCACGCCCCAGATGGCTAAGGGTTAGAGCAGAAATCTTAGCATTAAGCCTAAGAGAAACTGTTCGACAACTCATCATACTGAGGAGAATAGTATGGCTAGCCCGATTCAAACGGTAATCGGTAAAGGCACATCAAACCCGTTGATAGCTGAGGATTTGCTAAAAATCCTAAGAGAAATCGAAGGCACTTGCTTCGCCAACAATTTCTTCATTCAAAGTATTCCAGACCACACGCAAGCCAGTTTAGGTCTGAAAACTTTGAAGGGGGTCTTGTAGACGGTAAAAAATACCTCTATGGGTCTACAGGAAATTTGCCTACGAGAAGAGTTCGCACGCCCAGTTCTCTGGCACGGACCTAAACCGCGTAGACGTCGACTGTACTCAAGTCCAGGTTCGCCTAACGGTCGACTCGCCAGCATGAGTCAGGGTCGATCAGGATGGCGGAAATTCGCTCTTCGCTCAACTCGCCTGCCCGAGTTCGGAGTCGAATCCGCCAGCAAGCCCCAAAACCGTCAGTACAGCTGGGTATCCACTACCCCACGTGCTGAGATGGACCTTCCCATCTCTCTCGACCCGAAGGGAGAGAGAGCACAGTACCCCAGGACCGTCAAACGGCCGCTCGCAGTGCGCACAGCGCGAAGGGACTGGACAGGTGTCGAGTCAACCTGAGCATTCATAAATGCGACTCACCTCGGATGTCTGAGCCAAGAGCTGGATCCGCCGGCACTCGGCAAGCTGGCTAGACCCACTCGAGTACTGTGTACCTACTTCACCGCCTCTCCTGGCCGGAAAGGAGAAAGCATCGTGCTCAAAGCACGCCGGGCGGTCACGCACAGTACAAGTGATCGGACAGACACTTCATCGATCTGCGAACTCATAAATGCGGTTCATTAATGCTGGTCAAATCCACTCGGATAGCAGTCGTTTGTTGCCTCACATACAAGAATGGGCCTTCCCATCGTAGGTGACAGGACATAGAGCACAATCCCTGGAATGACCGTTCATGGTATCGAGGAACGGCGAGACGTCTCTGAAGAGGATGTGGTCACATCCCACAATTCAAGGAGAAGTCAAGCTGTCCTTCTTTCATTTAAAAACCCCTTCCAGCACGATGGAAGAGAGGTCGCAAAACTTGGAGAAAAAAGAGTTGAGACCAAGCTGTTAGCAAATCCTTGCATTACAGCACTGCTGCCTAGTTCCGGGCTCCGATCGCCGACGAACCAAGCAGACCCGAACTCCATTGCCCCGAGCTTCTACTGCGAACTGAAGCTCTCCAGCAACCTCATTCAAACGGTCCAAGGGAAGCAGACTCGACCCGACCATCGAGCGAAGCGTCCTATAGCCACCTAAAGTCCCCACACAAAAACAAAGAGGGCCTTCCCTCTGCTTCTGTTGTAAACATTTGATTTGTTAGTTTGTAATAAGCTTTCTTATAAATACAAACGAAACTCCTTTCTTCGGAAGAATCAAATTTTCACCCTACAGTTGCTCATGCATTTCTCTCATATTCTGCATGGCCATCTGCATTTCAAACCTGAAGGTCTCTTGTTGCTTAGCTAAGGCGTCTTTAAGCATCTTAGCCACTTGTTCCTCGAGCATCTTGGCCACTTGTTCCGCGCTTATCATGAATGACTCGCGGGGTTGTCCTTCGCTGGACACCGTATTGTCTGATGCGACAGCAGAGCAGGAATCCGATTCTTCATCTTCTGATGGTAACCTTGTCCGAACCCTACCATAAGTTCCTCGTGTAATGGCTCCAGACTGCAGACGAGTTAGATACCAGGGTACTTCCGGAATTGACTCGGGATTATCCCTTGTCGATGCCCTTTTGCTGGTCATATTGGTAGTGACCCTCGGAAATTCTCCATCTTCAACCACCGTTCTTCTTTGCCAGAAACGCCTATGCCTTGGTTTTGGGCCTTTCGAACACTAAAATTCTCTCGGGGACTGCCTTGATGCAGTTGCACTCAGACAGTACCGCCCGAATGAGCTTTGAACAAGGGCATTGAGTTTCTAGCCTTCGAGGACTTCTCTTTCTGGCTTTGTTCGTACCCCCAGCACGATAGTACAGCTCGTCCATTTGCAAGTCGGAGCAACCTATCGTGTGTTGGCATGATGTCTCAGGTATAACGTAATCATCATCAGACGATAACGTTTCCTTCTGAGAGTGAATTACCTTCTTCGGAC
>NC_033800.1:1117169-1164855 GCF_001876935.1 Asparagus officinalis | reverse complement strand
CTACCAAGCCAGGCATTGTCGAAATGATGTATGAGATTATTTTAGGCAGAAATTTTTTAAAACACCCTTTTTTCAATTTTAATTGCGTCAAAACTCGGCACCGCCTCTCACAAATTAATTTAGCCAAAACGGACCGCAAGAAGGGTCGTGTTTGCCAATTACGGAACTGCACGGGACAGCCGAGTCCCGTGCAGTCGCCTAACCCACCGCTCCCTTCTTTCGTCATTCTTATCTGTTCTGTTCCCCTAATCATATTCAGTATTTACATTCTCGACTCAACTACTACCGCACTAAACACCAGAATGACATCCACCAGTTCGACTCATGGCTCGTCCTCCGGCACACCGCGTCAGCCGTGACCCGGCCGCGTGGATCGTCCCGAACTAGCCAGCCCACTTATTGCGCACCGGTGCACCGATCCCGCGCTTCCTCTTGTCACCGATCACCCGCTCTCGCCCGACCACCGCCATTTTGCACGGGCTTAGGCGTTTTTTCTGCTTCATTACTCTCATGGACGCAGTCACTGTCCGGCAAACCTCTCTCCTGCTCCGGACACGTCTTCCGGGATCCCTCGCTCGCTTGGGCGCCCGACACCCATCGACCCCACCAAACCCCCATACCTCAGCGTGTCGTCTATTTCTTTAATTTTGCTGTAATTTTTGAGAGGGCATCATCATGCAAATTTTGCTTAGATTGAGGCTGAATAATAGCTGATTTGGGAGTTTAGGGTTTAGCTTTAGCAATATTCTAACATATGAGCAGGGTTTTAGCAATTTATTTTTAAAGAGGGATATTATCAAAATTTTGACTTTTAGAATTGGGGCGCGGGGAATAATGCTTCTATGGCTGTTTAATTTTTGCATCAGTGTGTATAATTTTGCCTAGACATTGGCGTAGGATTTAGTTTTTAATTTTAGGCAATAGGATGAATTAATAAATGTGATTGAGTTAGGCCGTTTAAGTTAATTATTTTAACATATGATGAATAATAATTAGGGCCGTTTAGCCATTATTTTGCCGATTTATTCAGTCATTATTAATAGATTGATATTGCATATGATGGCACTGTGCTATTTTTTCAGTTTCCGGCATGCACGAACTCGCATATTCCTATTATTTTGTTTCTTTAATGGAAGCCCTCGGCGTCTGGAGTGAATAATTTTGCCGGATGTATTATGTGGAGGTTCTCTGCGAAAATGTTTTCATGACTTATCTAAGCTCGTGACTATATTTTGACCTTGCGAGAATGACTAGCCGGAACATACACAGCAGTTACTAAAATTTAATGAAAGAAGAATGATACAATTTAGGCGTGCTTTCTTCAAATAATCCGATAAATGAGAGTGAACTATTGCCGTGCGAAGATTACGAGCAAGATTGAGCGAACTTGAATGCACATGGAAACAATAGTCGAGAGATAGCAAGCCGCTCATTGCAGTGTTTATGCAGAAGTATCGATTCAGGAATATTGCCAAGTTTCACGATCCTCAATGGCAGCATTTTCTCGATAGCTTGACTTAGACAACGAAGTCGATGCTTTATGCACATCTCCAAGTCAAGCAGCCATGCGTCTTCAACTCCACAACATTTAAGTGGCGTGGTATTCTATCGGTTGCGGCGACGCTCAACTAATATATTTAACGCACGCCTCCACCAGTCGTCGAGAAATTTAGAAGATGAAGCAGGATCGATGATTCAGATCATTTTGAAGAAAAAACGGATGCGTTTGCGTCGCAAATTCGATAGCATGCATGTGGCCAGCTGGAATCGCATGATGCACACCCCGTTGCGATGGAGCAATTCTACGTTAACAATTGATTCATGTGCGAAGCTGAAGATCTTGCTTGCCCGACGCAGTTTCATAAATGCAGGATTTGGATAAATACTTCTCAAGCTGGCCATTTGTTGATGTTGGGCCAAAATTTACAACGACCTTGCAGGTACTTCACTCTTTAAAACAAGGGGTACTATTCGATGAGGAAGGAATCACTCATCTTTGGCCAATCCGAGAATGCGGCTCCCATCAAGAATCGGTGTCAAATTCAAGCCGGTCGTAAAAACTAATGCCAACAAACTACAATTGTGAAATGCTTCTTTAACGATAAGCAATGAAAGTAGAGAACGCAATATGACCGCAAGCATCGACGAGCAAATAAAAAATGTCCTTGGTTGCTAAATGCCGCCCCCTGTAGAAAATCATCAAATGGCAATTTGTAATATGTAGGATTATGCGGACTTCACACCAAATTTTGTTGCCAAACCCCGTCGCGTGGATTGTCGATGATGTATCTGCATCTTCTTACTTATATATGTAAGCTATTATGCCTTGAAGTTTAGCAGCTTGAACTTGAGTCTGACATGGCAGGCGTCTAGATATATTCAGAGGCCGCGGTATTATGACCATGCGGCGTTGGGGGGCATTAAGTATATCTAAATATTAAGGCATATGCATGCAAGGAGGCAAAGCGTTGTCTTAAAATTTTATGGCAGATTGGCAAAAAATTATATGCCAATACTGCCACAGTATCTTGAGCTATTCAAAACGAAATAATCCGGGGGCTTACTGAATACGAATATTTATCCTGAAGAGATCTGAACGGGTATATGGAGAGCGTTCACTCGCGGCTATGTGTTTTGCGGCATTTGGCTTCCTGCTATTAAGCGGCTTCACTTTTGTTCCCCGTCGCTATTAAGCCATTGAATGCGTACACATTTGATTATGGAATAGTACAAAGCGCGGTGCTTCTTGTAGCCGCACCGGTGTTAGTATTTCAAATGGCGGGTTAATTTCCTCTTTAGCATTTAGCAGTCGTGGCAGGTGGTGAGGATACGTCTTAGCTGGTAAGTGGTTTTGAACTTATATACAAGTTGCGATTCTTCCAAGTGTCGTGCGCAAAAAGCAATATATTACTTTTTATTTTCGGCGATAGGATAGAAAGGGAATTATAGAAGGCCGTTACATGAGGGTTTTAGTGCCCCAGCCACATCATCATCGTTATTGTTTTAAGCATTTTATAAGAGGATAATTTCAAGAAAAAACACGGGCTCTGAGATTAATTTGGCAAAATCTTTTGTGGCAAGCTGGGAGATTTCCCCCACCCCACCCCTCCACTCGTGCGCTGCGACCGGACACATTAGTGTTATTGAACATTGCAGGGAGGAAAATCAAGTCTTTGTCATTAGATGCACATAATTGGCATGAAAATAACTGAATTCCCCAATTCGAGCAATCGGTGGCGCATCTATTGTAAGGCATGAGGGTGTGCGGTTTTGCATGATGACGACTAATTGCTCCGAGAGCTTTAACGGCTTCTTAAAGGCAGCACGAGCCTATGCCAATACAATCTTTGGTAGGTGAAGTAATGCGATGGAGCAACATTAAATATATGACTCTAAACGCCCCCATTACTTTCAACAAAAGCACATCATGATAAAGAGAGAGAGAAAACAAAAATAATAAAATAAGCCTCATCATATTTTAATAAAAAAAGATAGAGAGAAAGAAGGTTATTATGGTCTTCACATGTTTTAATGTCTTGGGTTTTGTGTTTTGGGGGCTCAGAGAACCGATTCTTTATTTTTAGGGGTAAAACGCCCATTGACCAAGTCTTTGGGGTGGGAAGCATGTTCACTTGGCTTTTGGGGGTTGGAAGCATTTTTCCCATATATATATATATATATATATATATATATATATATATATATATATATATATCAAATTTTGGTAAAAACCAAACCGAACCGACCGTTGCACACCCCTAGTGGTGTTTAGGGAGAGTTGTGTAGGGGAAAATAAGTGGGAAATTCTTAAGTGTGAGAAACTTGAGAGGAAAAGAAAGAGTGAGTGAGAGAGAGCTTATAATAGTTTGGTATTCTCCTCATAGTGAAACCCTCTCCTGTGGACGTAGGCAAGTTTGCCGAACCACGTAAATCTGTTGTCTTATTTTTTACTGTGTGTTGCCATAGCTTGTAGGTTCCCTCGACATTTCAGTCTTAGAACTGATGAGAGGAAGAGTGTATATTTCACTTTGATGAAATATATCACTTTCGATTCTTGTTTCCTTTGAGAAATAAGAATTTTACTATCTATTCTCGTTTCCTTTGAGAAACAAGAATATAGAGGTTGACTTGTGCTTTTGTGACAACAAAAGCCAGGGCTATCTCTCAGGTGATATCGCTTCCGCGGTGTGAGGGCGTGACTCTGCGCCCAACAATTGGTATCAGAGCCCTTATTCAGATTGGCGGTGGTTGAGCTACTGATCTGAGGTGATGGTTGATTATTGTGTGATAAAACACAATGTATTTATTGAAATTCCTGAGAGAAGCGGACAAGCGAAGAATGGCGTCTACAAGTAAAATAATTAAAGTTGGAAAGTACGAGATTAAAAAATTCAATGGGAAAAATGATTTTTCCTATTGGAGAATGCAGATGAAAAACTCGTTGATTTCGCAGAAATTGCACAAAGCTTTGGCGGGAAAAGAGAAGAAGCGCAATGATATGTCTGATGAGGATTGGGAGGAGCTGGATCTGGAAGTACGGACGTCGATTATCCTTTGCCTTGAAAGGGATGTAGCTTTCTTGGTGGATGGGGAGGAAACGGCTGCGGGCGTATCCTTTGCCTTGAAAGGGATGTAGCTTTCTTGGTGGATGGGGAGGAAACGGCTGCGGGCGTGTGGTTAAAGTTAGAGAGCACCTTCATGACGAAGAGTCTAACGAACCGGATCTATTTAAAATCCAAATTGTATACTTACAAGATGGAGGAGGGCTCGTCAATCCGGGAGTACATCAACAAGTTCAATAGGATCATATCGGATTTGAAAGACATTGAGGTGACAGTGGAAGACGAGGATCAGGTGCTTCTACTACTTTTGTCTCTGCCGAAGTCTTATGAGAACCAGGTGCAAACACTGATGCTTGTGGGTGATACTTTGTCGATGGATAAGACTGGAACAACACTTCTAGCGGATGATCTTCGAAAAATTGCAACTAGTGATATGGCCTCTGGGGGTAACAAAGAACAAGAGCATGGACTGTTTGCCAGAGGAAGAGGTAATGAGCGAGGAAAAGGCAAGGGAGGAAATTCTAGATCTAAATCGAGACCTCTTGCGGGACGAGTGTGCTTAAAATGCGGTGAAGTTGGGCATTTCAAGGTCGATTGTCCTAACAAGAGAGTAGGTGGGAAGAACAACAACAACAAGACAGAAAGACGAGAAGGTAAGGAAGAGGCGAGCTACGCTTCAGGGGAAGGGAGCGATAAGGAATGCTATGTTGTCACGGGTGGCGAGGATACCTCCGGGAAGTGGATTCTTGATTCTGGTTGCTTTTACCATATGTGTCCAAATAGAAAGTGGTTTACTACCTACAGGAGCATTGATGGTAGAACCGTACTGATGGGGAACAACCATGCTTGTAAAACGATGGGGCTAGGTGATATCAAGATCAAGATGCATGATGAAGTGGTTCGAACCTTGACGGATGTAAGGCACGTTCCCGACTTGCGGAAGAATCTCATTTCAGTTGGTGCTTTGGATTCCGGGGGTTGCAAGATTATAGCAGAGAACGGAGTGAAGAGGGTTGTTCGAGGTTCCCTAACAGTGATGAAGGGTATTCGTTACGGCAATCTATATACTCTCTCGGGTACGACGGTGACGAGAGATGCAGCAGTTGGAGCTGAAGGAAGTGGTGGAGACCCATGTGAACACACACGGTTATGGCATAGGCGGCTTGGGCACATGTCAGAGAAGGGTCTGGATCTCCTTGGTAAAGAGGGTTTGCTAAAGAATCTGAAGAAACCTTGCATGAATTTTTGCGATGATTGTGTGTATGGAAAGGCGCACAAGGTCCAGTTTCTGGGGAGCAAGCACAAGAGCAGAGGATACTAGATTATGTGCACACAGATGTTTAGGGTCCGGCTTCGACAATTTCCAAGGGTGGTTCCAGATATTTTGTCTCATTCATAGATGATCATTCAAGATATGCTTGGATTTATTTTCTGAAACATAAGAATGAGGTATTTGAGACATTCAAGAAGTGGAAGGCAATGGTTGAGAACAGGACAGGCAAGAAATTGAAGACACTGAGATCTGATAACGGTACAGAGTATACAAACGATGCTTTCAAGGAGTTCTGTGATCAGGAGGGGATTGTCAGACACTGGACAGTTAGATCTACACCACAGCAAAATGGGGTCACGGAAAGACTGAACCGAACACTGCGAGAGAAAGCAGTGAGTATGCGATCATATGCTGATTTGGGCAAAGAATGATGGGAAAAGTCGATTGCTACAGCTTGCTATATAGTGAATCGATCTCCACATTCGACATTGGACGGTGATACACCCTATCTGGTGTGGTCAGGGGAGCATGCAGATTATGAGAGGCTCCGAATCTTCGGGTGTACCACCTACTATCACGTCAACAAGGGAAAGCTTGACGCGAGGGCCAAGAAGGTAATTTTCTTAAGGTATGCAAAGGGTGTAAAAGGCTATCACCTTTGGTGTACAGAAGATTCGAAGTTCATGATCAGTAGGGACGTTATCTTTGATGAGAAGTCCATGATTGCTAAGGTGCCCAAGGATGATGGTGTTGAGACTATTAGGAATTCTAAGTCCCAGGTTATTGAGATAGAACCTAAAGACCAACCAGGTTCTAGTCGTGTTCAAGTGGAAAGTCAGGTAGATGATGAACTTGAGCAGGAGGAGGTTCAGCAGGAGACTCGATGATAGCT
The DNA here is from genome assembly GCF_001876935.1 of Asparagus officinalis. Taxonomy (NCBI): domain Eukaryota; kingdom Viridiplantae; phylum Streptophyta; class Magnoliopsida; order Asparagales; family Asparagaceae; genus Asparagus; species Asparagus officinalis. Next base: position 1,158,128 of record NC_033800.1, on the reverse strand, counting down.
TGGCTTCCACTAGGCCAAGGCGAGTATACAAGCAGGTACAGAAGCTGGGGGCTGATCAACCCCTGAAGCACTATAGGCATGTTAATTTGGTTGAGTACGCACTCTCGGTGGAGGATGATGAGCCGGTCTCCTTCGAGGAAGCTATTCGGGATAGAGATAGTGAGAGTTGGTTGGCTGCGATTGAGGAGGAGATGGAATCTCTTCGGAAGAACCAAATATGAGAGGTGGTCCCATTGCCCATAGGAAGAAAAGCTATTGGTTGTAAGTGGGTGTATAAGAGAAATGAAGATCCTTCAGAGCTCGGTGTTACAAGGTACAAGGCCAGGCTAGTGGCCAAGGGGTTTGCATAAAGAAAGGGTGTGGATTATAATAAGATCTTTTCTCCGGTGGTAAAACACACCTTTATTCGGGTGCTATTGAGTATTTTTGCTCATGGTGATCTTGAGCTAGAACAACTCAATGTAAAGACAAACTTCTTGCACGGAGACTTGGATGAAGAGATTTATATGTATCAACCTGAGGGTTACAAGGTTGAGGACAAGGAGAATCATATATGTCGCTTGAGGAAGTTACTTTACGGATTGAAACAATCTCCACGACAGTGGTACAAGCAATTTGACTCATTTATGCTGAAGCATGAGTTTTCTCGAAGCGGCTATGATTGTTGTGTTTACATTCGGAAGCTTCGTGAAGGTGATTATATCTATCTCTTTTTGTATGTGGATGACATGCTTATTGCATCGAAGAACAAGGTAGAGATAAATAAGCTAAAATCTCAACTTAGTAAAGAGTTCGAGATGAAGGACATGAGCAGTGCAAAGAAAATACTGGGTATGGAGATTAGAAGAGAGCGTGCGAATCGGCGATTGTTCTTGAGTCAGAAGGGCTACATAGAGCGGGTGATCGTGAGGTTCGGGATGCAAAGTGCAAAGTTGGTGGTGACCCCATTGGCTCCACACTTTAGGCTTTCAGGTAAACAATCTCCCACTATAGCGGAAGATAAGGCACACATGGAGCGTGTTCCCTATGCTAGTGCAGTTGGCAGTTTGATGTACTCAATGGTATGTACACGTTCAGATATTTCACAGGCAGTTAGTATGGTCAGCAGGTTCATGGCGAATCCGGGAAATGCACACTGGGAAGCGGTGAAATGGGTCCTGAGGTACTTAAAGGGTATCACGGATACGGGTCTATGTTTTGGTGGAGATACATGTCAGATCGACGGGTATGTGGACTCAGATTATGCAGGTGATCTAGATAGACAGCGATCTACTACTGGTTATGTATTCAGGATACATGGAGCTCTAGTTAGTTGGCGATCGATGTTGCAGGCTACAGTGACACTTTTTACAACAGAGGCCGAGTACATGGCCATGGCGGAGGGAGTGAATGAAGCATTGTGGTTGTGGGGTCTTCTAGAAGATTTGGGGATTGAGCAGAAGAACGTGAACTTGTGGTGCGACAGTCAGAGTGTGATTCACTTGGCGAAAAATCAAGTTCACCATGCTCGTACCAAGCATATCGACGTCAGATATCATTTTGTGCGGGATGTCATAGAGGAAGGTGATATTTCTCTCATGAAGGTGCATACGAATGAGAATCCCGCGGACATGTTAACCAAGGTGGTCACATGTAGCAAGTTCCAGCATTGGACTTGCTTCATATCAGCTGTAGGCTGTCTAAAAATCACAATAGATAGCTTATCCCCCATCAAACACCGATGATGGAAGTTACACTGTAATCTGAAGACTTTCGCGTAGATTGCTGAAGGTTACAATCTGACGACCTTCACGACAACTGATGGAAGCTCTACTTCAACAGCCTTCACAATCAACATCGGGAGTTACAATCTGACGACTCTCATATTCTCAAGGAGCCAAGACGAAGATTACAAGACAATGATCTTTGCAACTCTATGACAAAAAGAGATTACTTGGTGATAATCTCTTCAAGGCAAGACGGGGAGGTCCTCCCCGTGTATCAACACCAAAATGCGAAGGACCTCCCCGTGTGTCAACATCAGAACGCCAGGGTCGAACCCGCGTTACAACATTAAAACGCCAGGGTCGAACCCGCGTTACAACATCAAAACGCTGGGGTCGAACCCACGTGTCAACATCAAAACGCCAGGGTCGAACCCACGTGTCAACATCAAAACGCCAGGGTCGAACCCGCGTTACAACATCAAAACGCTGGGGTCGAACAAGCGTTACTACAAGCTAAATGTGAGCGACCCTCGCGTTCGTAAGGGTCCAGCCAACACCGACCCCCGCGTTTCTAAGCTATAACAAACCAAAACGCGAGCGACCCTCGCGTTCATCAATGTTCAGCCAACACCCAACTTCGCGTCTCAATTCTAAGAGGCGAAGTTGGGTTCTGAACGCCAGATTGGGCGTTTTGACTTGTTCAAACACAAGCCGAACGGCCTCAAAACCGTTATCCCACGTTCTGAGGGATTTTCGCCCACTTAGGAGCGGATTTAGAGGGCAGTTACAACCTCTAATCCCCCTATAAAAACTCAACAAACTCAACTGAGTTAGGGGTTCGATTTTTCTTGGCTGGAATCGACCATTGAAGGCTGACACTTTTTTTTTGGAGCTAAGAATTGGCAGCAACAGGGGAGATCATTGGGCGAACTTCAGAGGAGATCGGCATCATCCTTCAAGGAAGATCATCTTCAACGTTCGGCAACAGAGAGCTGTGATCCTTGGCTATTAACCGACTTTCGGTTCAAATCAACTCTTTTTCAAGAGTTCAAACTCGATCAGAGTTATCAACTCATCAAGAGTTCTAAAACTTGCCACGCAAGTTCTCCACAACGTCAAATCGTGAGGAGAAGACATCGTTCCAGTGAATCAAGACGTGCGGATCGTCAACGGAGAGCAAACTCGACGCGAGCATTCGAGGGAGGCACTCCATCGCCACCGTGAAGAACCCAGTTTTAAACAAAGGAGAGAATCAAATTCGTTCTCTTCTCTTTTGTAATCAAGTTGTAATCGGAATTAAAGGAATACAAGTCAATTTTCTTTAATCTTTTCATTGCAATTTTTTCCTACAAACATCAGCCCGTGTTGATTTGCCCAAGAGGACATGGCCCTACGAGATGGTGATGGAGGAAAGATGGAGACTATGTTGGAGAATAATAGTAGAACTACAGTTAGCTTGATCCCAGTGGAGGGTACGTAGGCAGCCGCGGTATAGTGACGCAGCTGGTTTAGCCTGGTTTCTTGGCCTGGATCTCTCTGGTGGAGTTCGTGGGGTTCTTCTAGTATTCGTCCAAAATTTAAGGTTTATCAAATGATGAACGAGGTTAGGGGTGGGCAAAAACCGAAAAACCCGGTTCAACCGAAAAAACCGCCCGAAAAAGCGGGCCGGTTAACCGAACCGGATTAAATAGACGAGAAGAAGACTCTAAACCGCCCGAACCGAATTAAACTGGTCTGGATTCGGTTTGAACCCCTGAACCGCCCGAAAAAACCGAACCGAATTTTCTAATATAAATACTGAAAAATCCCTAATCCTAACTCCATTTCTCCCAGTCCCACACCACAACACCGCCGATCCCAGGATCTCTAACCCGAATTCTCAAAATACATTTCTCCCAGTTCTCTCTGCCCTTTTAATCGAAGTCCAAGGTAATTCTCTTCTCCTCTTCTCTTCTCTCTCCTTAAGATTCTTGTAGAAACTCAAGAAAAGATTTGATTTTTGACGAGGTTTGATTTCACTGATTTCAGTTTTTTTGTTAGCTGTGGCAATGGTGTTACTTCAAACAAGCTCCACATTTCATTGTTTAGGGGGGGAAATTAAGTAGACAAAATGGACAAATAATGATACTTCATCGAAAATTAATAGGCAATGATCTCAGGTGTGGGCAGATTTTTGTGAAATGGAATTAATTCGGCCCAAAACCGAAACCGATCCGAACCGATCCGAATTTCGGTTGGGCCGAATATTCAGATGAAGGGGAAAAAAATCTGGATCTGGATGAGAGTTTTGAGAATTCGAAAAAAATCGGATTGGATGCGGGTTGGACTTAAAACCGACCTGAACCGAATATGCCCAGCCCTAAACGAGGTGGATGATATTGTTGAGGCGGGGGGCGGGGGGGGCACCCCACGTGGGCGTGCTGCCCACAGAAAGACCGCCTGCTTTCGTGCGCGCGCACGAAAGGCCCGTCGCGCGACCGGCTTGTGCGGCGACGACGAGTTTGTGGTCGTGTCCGTGCCGCGCCTACGCGCGTCGTCTGCTGCCCACAATCTCGTGGTCGTGCGCCAGTCCGAGCGGGCGCTCTTTCTTCCCGCGCGTGAGTTTTCCTTTCCCACTGCTTTTGCCTGACTGATTTTTCGGTTCTGCCCCCTTTCCTTGCCTATAAATAGCAGTGGTGTTTGGGGAGAGTTGTGTAGGGGAAAATAAGTGGGAAATTCTTAAGTGTGAGAAACTTGAGAGGAAAAGAAAGAGTGAGTGAGAGAGAGCTTATAAGGGGAAAATAAGTGGGAAATTCTTAAGTGTGAGAAACTTGAGAGGAAAAGAAAGAGTGAGTGAGAGAGAGCTTATAATAGTTTGGTATTCTCCTCATAGTGAAACCCTCTCCTGTGGACGTAGGCAAGTTTGCCGAACCACGTAAATCTGTTGTCTTATTTTTTACTGTGTGTTGCCATAGCTTGTAGGTTCCCTCGACATTTCAGTCTTAGAACTGATGAGAGGAAGAGGAAAAGAAAGAGTGAGTGAGAGAGAACTTGTAATAGTTTGGTATTCTCCTCATAGTGAAACCCCCCTCCGGCCCGTGAACGTAGGCAAGTTTGCCGAACCACGTAAATCTGTTGTCTCGTTTTTTACTGTGTGTTGCCATAGCTTGTAGGTTCCCTCGACATTTCAGTCTTAGAACTGATGAGAGGAATAGTGTATATTTCACTTTGATGAAATATATCACTTTCGATTTTTGTTTCCTTTGAGAAATAAGAATTTCACTATATATTCTAGTTTTCTTTGAGAAACAAGAATATAGAGGTTGACTTGTGCTTTTGTGACAACAAAAACCAGAACTATCTCTCCGGTGATATCGCTTCCGCGGCGTGAGGGCGTGACTCTGCGCCCAACAGTAACTGTCATCAAACGAGATTATGACACAGCTCAATCCAAAAATTGAGCCCTAAGAAATATATCACCAAAAAAAACTCACTCTAATTGCCGATGGTGCTGAGATCTTTATAAATTCTAGCAAAATCCACAGATGACATCCGCACGATAGCCTCGTATTCGAAATCAGGAATTCCAACATTATCGTTGTTAATGTTCATGAGATTCATCGCATGTTCCCTACTCCTATTGGTATATGTTTTTCGCTGCCACAATGTTTTACTAAAAGTTCCCTACTCCTATTGGTATATGCTTTTCACTGCCACAATGTTTTACTAAAAGTTCCCTACTCCTATTGATATATGTTTTTCACCGCCACACTGTTTTACTAAAGATAAAACAATATCAGCATTCAAGAAACCACATTAAATTAAAAAAAAAATTGCCAAGTTTGTTTGGGATGTTTTATATAAGACTATCGTAATTTTTTTCTCTGGTAATTTACATGTAACATATTTTGGACAATTTTATCATTATATACTTTTCACATCTTTTAAATTGCTCTTATGAATTTTGTGGATTAACATATATATAATAAGAAGAGCTTAGAATTTTCTAAAAAAATTAATCTGAGACACTAAAGTCGTCAACAAACAATTGGTTCATGGTTATTTTTAGCACTTTTGAAAGTTCAGGATAGTTTTTTTTTTCAATAAAAAGTTCAGGCAATATTGCGAAATCTTCGAACGTCAACATAATTTTGTCAAGATGAATTGTATCTCACTAAGACTTTCGAACTTGAAGGTGACAACTCCGCAGTCATCATCGGCAACTCTGATGGTGATGGAGTAATCGTCGCCAGCGCACTTCAGAGCCTCGACATGTTGTTGAGGTTCTTGCCCATTGAGAAGTTGCGATCACAAGGGTAGATTTTGAATCCTTTAGATTGAAGGAGGAGGGATATGAGAGCTCCGTTGCTGGGGTCCGCAGACTGAAGAGAGAAGTCTGAGGACGTGCACATGATCGAAGTTGGCATTGCTAACGAGATCTTTAATGGCTTCGACGATTACCTCGGTCGAACTTGATTTCCAGCATCTCCACTTTTTTCCCCTCTATCTAAATAACAACGTCCTAAGTTTTTTTTTTTTTTTTTCCGAAGATTTAATGTGGACTTATTATATATAATAGTACATAGCTTGGAGGAAACGAAGCCTTGCTGCTATAAGGAAACATGTATTCAAATGCCTAGAGAAGTTTCATATTTGGTAAACTCAATTTTATACACTTTAGTAGCATGAAATAAAGAAATTAAAACAGGACTTGAGCGGCGTTTCCAACATAAACCTCGCAAGAATTCTCATGGTTGCAGCACACCCTTCCCAAATATCTTACCCAAAAATAAATATATAAACAAATAAAGGATTCTGGTTCTGAATTTCTAATTTTGGCATGGGTTTTTTTTTCTAAAAGACTAAAATAACAACAAACGGTCTAGTTTCTTGGGCCTCTCGACAGGCTTATCATTCATTCCTCCTGAAGTTATCCCACATTGCCAAAAATAAATGTTATGACTTTTAAAGTTGCGAAACAGGTTGAGATGCAGAGCAACAGATAAGCTATGCAGCACCGAGTCCAGTCAACAAGCAAGTATGAGAGCGTAACATCTGAGACGATGAAAACATGAAGACATGAAACAAAAACATAAGGACGGTGAATTGACTTTGGGTGCCATCTCCAAATGGCAGTACTCAGCACCGAAAAGCATTCAGTCCGCATGTTCAAATCTGACATCAATCTGTTCTCTTTTGAGTAGGGGTGGAAAAAGAAAATGAAAGATGAACAATTTGTACAATCCAGTAACAGAAAGGAAAGAGAGTGAAGCACAGATAGAGAAATAACACATCAAAGGAACAGACAAGCTCATCAAAGGAAAGAAAACAGATAGAAATTACAGCATATCAAATACAAGTAACAGCGAGGTGCCAAACAAAAATCACGATAAACTAGTACCTTAAGTTATAAAACCATTTTCCGAACACTAATTGTCAGCTCTGGTATGCCACAAACATTAATGCTGGTGAAAACTTTCCTATCCAATCCATGCAAAGTAAAACTAAGGTAAAGGACAGGCGTGAGAGAGAGAGAGAGAGAGAGAGAACCGAGTTTAGGGCTTCATTTCCTCATCATCATCTTCAATCTTGGGCGCCAAGTAGAATCGGATGTAACCCATGTCAGCAATCTTGTACTCGACAACCACTGGAAGCTCAGAAGAAAGGCTGATGGTCACAGTTTCAGATAGAGGGCTCGCTTTGGTAAATGAATTCATGTATCTGAGAGCAAAAGTCAAGGACACTGGCTGATTCATCTCTATGATGGTAGCTTGCTCTGGCTGTTTTAAGGTAATTTCAGAAACTGGAATTAGAATAACAAGCCATGTCATATGATAGATTAAAAGATTCATCTCGAAAAGTTTACCTTGTCAACAGTACTGTTCTGCCTGCAAACAATATTTGCATTTCCAATGTCCCCCCTTGTTGAAAACTTCACGCCTTCCTTGGTAACTGAAATAACAACTGCCATCCCATCCAACAATGCAAAAAATTCACATAAGAGCCACATAAAGTCAAATAAAAATAAAGTTATTCAAAGTCAATCATACCAGTGTCACCGATGCTGCTGAGATCCTTACAGATCCTAGCAAATTCAGCAGATGGCATCCGCACAATAGCATGGTACTCAGCATCAGGGATGCCAAGATGCTCGCTGTCAATGTCCATGAGCTTCATTTCAAAGTCCGAAATCCTGTCTTGTTCTGTTCATGAGGAAGGCCACAAAAATCAGGATATGGGTCTGTGGATTTCTAGATAGGATATAGCAAAGTTTGACATGAAGCAGGAACAAGAAGCAATGACCATAGCCTATAGCCCCAGAACTACGTTAACGATGATTTCTGGCATAAACATGTGCAAGTTTAACTCTCTAAGTCATTGAAAAAGGTGTTTTACTGGCTGTAAAAGGTGTTTTATTGGCTGTTTCATACTTGAAGACTATGTTGCATTGGTACAGCTACAGGTATCAGTACAGGTACCGGTAGGAGTACGTGTTGCATTGGTACAGCTACGGGTATCAGTAGGTACGAGTATGGGGCATGACAAATTTGTAAAAGGTATGGTACGGAGACACGGCTAAAATAAATATTTATATACACATATATTATATATTGGAATTAATAATTTATATGAGAACAATGATGAGAATTACATTTCCTACAACATTTTTATGTTTCTTTTATTATTTGCATTATAAATTGGAAAACACTAGTTTTTGGACTAGACATCCAAAAGACCCTTCAAAATCATAATCCAGAACGACATAACCTGACCAACAAGTTTGCAGAACTGGATGTGAAGTGTAGAATATATGTCCAAAAAATAAATGACAGCCATTTTAAATTAAAATATGCATTGTGTTATTGAGTACACGCCCGAATAATGTATGCATATATGCAAGGAGTGTCCAAGGAGTTTGGGGCTAGGTACGAGTACCTGTCAGGTACAGGTAGGGGTACGACTTCAAATTAGACGTACCCCGATAACATAGCTTGAATCATACAGCCAAACAAAAAATTACCCAGAAAAGTAAACAACAAAACGAACTCCCATCATCATAGTTCTAAACCCTGAATCCCAACCCTCCTCTTTCATCACTTAATAATTTTACGTGAATAAAGGCCCACAGTGTGTATATCTCACTACCCAGGTTCCTCGGCCTGAAAAAGGAGGTTCAACGACCCATATACCAAGCCTTGCTTTTATGCTATTTTTGCCTCTAGATGCAGCAAGAATGACATGGATTTCCGTCAAAATGATTTCAATTGCGTCATACTACCTTACAGTGGAAAAGGAGAGAACCTTCATTGCAAAAATCTTTGCTCTAGTAGACCATAATGGTTTCATTAAACTCTCTTTTCAGCTTTAACTGACTTTCTATTAAACCTTACAAAATGTCAGTTGTACAGGCCATCATCACAGCATTTACCTCAGTTCAACCGTTATAGCTATTTCATACCTCCTCTAAAACCACTAGGATTGTAAGTACGAAGTTAAAATATAAAATGGTTTGCTCGTATCAGGTCAAAAAAAGGAGAGATGGAAAGATTATGGCCAATTGCTCTTTGCCTAGCAATTCCCCATTTAGGCATCCCCAACTATAGAACATGATTAGGCTAGGGCCCATCACAAAATGAGATCAGTGCCTGAATTCCTACCCCGGAGAGGTGAAACTGAAATCCATGGTATGGCATCTCTAATTGAATACATCTACATCACCTTACTATCCTCAATGGCTATTGTTCTACTTAACTAACGCAATTAATATACCACTAGGATTGTAAGCACGAAGTTAAGGACAGTGTGATGAATAAAAGAAGTTTCATCTTCATCCATTGTTCCTTCCTGTTACTAGTAATAGCCATCACCAGACCCTTAAAGAATATGCAAACTTGGGCCAGTTGTTATAAGTCCAATGGCATGATAAACTCCTGATCTTGTCATTGGTTTGATAGCAGACAATCTCTTCCAGATTCTCCCCATGACATTAGCCACTCTTGTTATGGGATAGAACTTTACAAGAAATAACCTTAGGGGCTGTTTGGTTCGTTTTTTAACTCGGTGGAAAAGTTTTACACCGCCTCCACATCAGATTTTTCGTGGCCACGTAGGATATAAGCTTTCCGTCGGTTTTTTTTCCCATCTTTGGTTCGCTAGGGTTGAAGAAAGGAAACTCAGTGAAAATCGCCGCCACATCAGATTTTTCTCTCCCCCAATTCCTTCCTCAACCTCGTGAAATCGACAAAAATTGCAGCCACGTCAGCTTTTTGCCATATAAACAAAAGTTTTCCCTTTTTTTTCCATGCGAACCAAACACAAGAAAAATAAATACATTGGTTTCCCACCATTTTTTTTGTGCGAACCAAAGCGAAACAATCTATTTCTTGGAAAAGTTTGGAAAACTCAAAACTTGTGTTTTTTTACATGGAAATGCATTTCTCTATATCTAGGAAACGAACCAAACAGCCCCTTACAAGAAATATTGATGTACTAGGACATTTTCTGCAACTAAGCCTAAAACATTAACTAACACAGAACAATTATGATACACATAAACAGAAGAATGAAAGCATCAAGCAAGTTGACTCGTGTAAGGAATAACATACATACATACCAGAGTGAAGATTACAAATCATAAATACAATCAAAACGATTTCACAAACCATCCACTCAAGGAACATATTATACAACCGATAGACTATAACATTTGTCCAATTCAGAAAACACGTTCAAGAAAACAAATGTAAGTTATCTATTTAATAATTCAAAAGAACAAAACTTAAACTGCAGTAAGCGAGACAAGTAAATAGATTATGTATTAAACCTCCCAACCTACACCCCTGACATAATGAAATATACACATCTTATGAGAGTTCTATTTCATCGATATAACTAAACAAACACCTCATGCACATCAAAATCTAGTAGCCAAGGAAGCAAGTAAAGAACATAAAAAATCATAAACTGCGAGAATGAACTGACATTACGATTACTAATATGGGCGATTTGGTTCAAGTTTATAGATATTCGGGCTCCTTTCTTCTAATAGGTAGTTCTTGGAGGTGATTTTTCCTAAGCCTCTACAAATAACATGGAACCTAACTAAAAGAAAGTAAGATGTCCAGATCCACTCAAGATCCTGTCCCTGCTGTATTCTGATTCATTGAGACCACTGAACAAACACTTTGCATGCAGTTTCCTTGCCCGAGCAGCATCAAGAACACTAAGACAATAATAACTAACAAGAACACTACAATGATAACTAACAAACAACTAATGTATCAATTATAAGATTAACACACATAAGTTAGATCAGAATTACAAAACGAAAAGATTAAGACTAAGATTGATCTTACTCGGGGTTTCAAACATGAAGGTGACGGTATCGCTGCCATCGTCGGCCTTAAGGGTGATGATGTCATCGTTGCCGGCGCACTTTAGCATCTTGGCCATGTTGTTGAGGTTCATGCCCATCGAAATGTTGCGATCGCAGCGGTAGTGCTCGAAACCCTCGGATCGGAGGAGGAGGGCGACGAGTGCCACGTGGCTGGAATCCATGGCCTGAAGCGAGAACCCCGATGAGGAGCAGTCGAAGTTTGCGTCGGTGACCAGATCCTTGATCGACTCCAGAACTTTCTTCAGGAGACTTCCTTGAACAAGCCTGAGCTCAAACATTTTTGCAAGCGTCTACTCGATTTCGATTTCTTAACCTCTTGAGAGAGAAAGAGGGATGAAGATGGAAGAGAGATCTTCGGTGTCTAGGGTTTTGCTGTGGGTTTTGGAGGGAAATTGAATTCCTTGCCCTAGAAGCTAGCCGTCGTTGCTATTTGCAGTAAATTATAGAATTGCCCTCGTTTGTCTTTGATGGTGAAGAGAAACGATGGCTTTGTCATTTTTCCAAAATACCCTCGCTTAGAAAAAAAAAATGAGAGAAGAAGACGTCGTTTAAAATTTTGAAAAATATCAGAGCCAGGTTTCGATCCTGGGACCTGTGGGTTATGGGCCCACCACGCTTCCGCTGCGCCACTCTGATATTGACATTGATCATGCACCTGGTCCATAATATAATTATGTTCTAGTATCACACGCAGTCCACCGACGGAAATTGGCTGGAGAGGCTGAGGATTTAGCGTGCTACATCAATGGTTAAAAATTAAGGCCCACTAAGGGATATGAAGTCCAGAGCAATAGACCCGTCGGAATAAGGGAACCTCTAAAAGGAGCTGGTCGCTCTGCACATGGATGAATAAATGAAAGCAAGTATATTAATGGAATAAATCAATTCGAATAGTTATGTTCCCTTCTACTTATCCATACTTGGCAAATCAGGGCCCCTGTTTTTTTAAGGACTGCATTTTGAATTTGTTTTCCTCTAAGTTTTAATGCATTTAATTTGATTACTGCATGCTTAAAATTAGAAATTATAACTAATCCACTATACCTAAAGAAGGATGCAAGTTTTTAATACATTTGATGTATAATTCATATTTACTCATTTTTACTTAAAAAAAGAATTCAAGTTTTAATACATTAGATTTAGACATTATAACTATATTTAGAGAACAATCCAAATGTTAATACCGTAGCAAAAAACAATTTATGATATGCTACAGTTTTTTACAGTAGCATGAACAACACTTCAAGCGTAGAAAGTAGATTTGGTTCACTATTTATGCTATAGTAATATACTATACTATTTACTGTAGCATGAACTGTAATTATTTAGTTCCTCCTACTAGTATAGAAGAGTAGATACAAACCGAATACTGGTACTTATAGTACATACATGTATTGTTTTCAATACCAAGACAACAATTTCCTGTTTGCTTTTACTGGTGTTTTTTTTTTCGCATTTATCAGATTTAACCACGAAAGATTGCGTCGGTAAAGCCTTCGACCCGCTAAAATTGTTATGGCCCGTTGACGCTGGGCCGGATCCCTCAATACCGAGGTTTAAAAAAAATGCGGAATAAGAACGCAGCGCGTGCCTATCGGTAGCCCGAGAGGAAAGCACAAGTAGGGGTGGTAAATGATCGAATCGAATCGAATACTAAAGTGTTCGTATTTGTATTTGTTTAAAATTATCGAATTCGAATGCAGAGTCTAATATTCATGTATGGAGTTTTTCGAATTCGAACTCGAATACTTGGTATTTGATAAATATTCATGAATATTCACGAATACTTTTTGAATATTCAAGTATATTTATTCCGCTAAAGAATTTGATTTTCAAATGAAATTTAAATTCATAAATAAAAAATATTCCTTTATAATAAGTAATGTATGTATATTTAAATCAAAATTTTCATTAGAAAATAAATTTAAGATTAGTTTAAGTCTTAAAATCAGTACATAAAACTTTAGTATAAACGGTAAATAGGTTAAAAATATGACATCATATGTGAAATAATACAAATAATAAGTGATCAAATTTTAAACGAATATTTGATAGACAAACGAATCGAATGTACATCTGGTTAAATTCTATTTGTTAGTAAACTCGAATACTAAAAAATATTTGTTTAGTGGTAAATGAACTACCGAATCGAATATGACCGAATAGTTACTCGAATAATTATCGAACTATTTGTTAATTATTTGGTTCACTTCCACCCCTAAGCACAAGCGAGGGAGAGAGAGGGGGGTGAAATTGTAAATAACAAATTTCCCGGAAGAATCATAAATGCAGCTGACGAGGATTTTGAGGAATCGGACCCAAATGCTTCAACAACATTCAACAGAAAAACAACAAAGAGTACCAGCTTTCCATATTGCTATGCTTCGCATCTCCTCACGTCACTCTCCTCCTTTTTCTTCTGTAGTTTGCGACTCGCTGGCCGAACCCTAAAACCCTCCAAAACCTGATCTCGTTTCTTTCGCCGACATCTCCCTTCTTGTTGAAACTGTGGTGGGGAGGTAATGGGAGATCACGGATCCAAGGTGGAGATCTCGTTCGCTGGGAGGTTTGCAAGCAGCGCCATCGCTGCTTGTTTCGCTGAGGTAATTTTGAGCCGCCTTTTTTTTTTTTTTTTTTTTGGTGGGGTGGGGGGGGGGGGGTCATTTGTGGAGTTCGAGTGAGGTGGATCGTGCCATGTCGGAACAAAAGTTAGGATTTTTAAATCTACATTGTTAAGGTTCTTGTGTGTTGGCTCTCTACTGAGTTGTTTATTTATCTACTTTATGATGACCGTATTTATTGACCTTTTACTGACTCGTGGAGAGGAAATTTTATTCATCGGCTTTAAATGTTTGTTCTTTCGAGTACTAGATCTTTGGTGGCGGTTGTTCGTGTCATTTTATGAACTTGTGTAAAAAATTTGTGCCTTGTTATATGAATTTTATGATCAACATTTAGAAATAGTGGGACTGCCCATCACCAGTCGAGCATGAAGTATCCAGTTAACCCTTTCACTAGTTTTTAGCTCTCATTTGTGCCTGCTGGAACCTGCTTCGGTTTTCAATTTTATTGGTGGAGGAGTGGAAATTACTATTACAGACTCAAAACGGGGCTTCGGAGTTTGGACCCAAAAGAATTAAAAGTCTATGCTTGTTTTCCCACTTCTTACAAACATCTAGATTGTTGGACCTGGTGATGCTTTGTTTATAGAATTGCCCTCAAGTAGATCCTTTGTTCATAGAATTTGTGACACATGTAATCCACATTACTCTTCTTTGTTATATTCACCCTAACCCTAACCTAACTCACACTTTTAGAGACGGAAAGAGATGGTGGTCAGGTATCTAGAGCAAAGTTTTTAAATTGGCAGACTTTCGGGTGATATGTTCAAATTTTCATTGGCACACACCAAAGATATTGAAACAGCGTATCAAAAAGGAAAATTTCACTGCATTTCCCGAAAAAGGAGGAACTTTTAATTATAAGACTGCCATTATTCATGAAAATGGAAAGATGTATTGCTCTCTGACTCATGATATTATCGTGTAAAAGCTTTGAGAAGAGTTGGCAAGGTCTGAGAACTTATTCTGTTAGATGATTCCATGATCAGAGTCAATCTACCAAGTTCTAGATTGAATAATGATCCATTGATTTGTTGCAGATCTGCACTATTCCCTTGGACACTGCCAAAGTCAGGCTTCAGCTGCAGAAGAAAGCAGTTGCGGAAGATGCAGCAGCTTTACCTAAATATAGGGGAATGTTGGGAACTGTCGCCACTGTTGCTAGAGAAGAAGGGTTGGCTGCACTGTGGAAGGGCATCATACCTGGATTGCATCGTCAGTGCATTTACGGAGGGTTGAGAATTGGATTGTATGACCCGGTATTCTCCAGCTGTCTCATTAGAAGTAGATGGGATACATAATTTATGCATTATAACAACGTTCAACATATTTTGATTTGTTGGCAGGTTAAAGCCTTCTACGTTGGAGATAATTTTGTTGGAGATATCCCTTTGACCAAGAAAATACTTGCTGGGCTTACGACTGGTAAGTACGTAGGGTACTCGGCTTGTTTCTCGGTCTTGTCTTTGAGCAGAGACATTAGAGTAACTAGTTGATCTGTGCCACATCTACTACTGCTGATACGCATTCTCATCTTTGTCACTTCCATAATTTTTCTTGACATATGAAGTATATATGCTGTGAATGTACTAGGTGCACTAGCAATTGTTATAGCGAATCCAACCGATCTTGTGAAAGTACGACTTCAGGCTGAAGGGAAGCTTCCACCTGGTATTCCAAGACGTTATTCAGGAGCTTTAAGTGCTTATTCTACAATATTCAAACAGGTTTAATTTTGACAAGTAACTGATCAATCTTCATTTCTTCATCCAATTTAATGTTCCACTGGACTTATCCTTGTATCTGATAAATCATCGGTGTGTTGTTCAATTTCATTTTCTGCTGAGATGACCTAGTACCTTGTAGGAAGGATTGAGCGCTCTGTGGACTGGGCTGGGTCCTAACATTGCACGAAATGCTATCATAAATGCTGCAGAGTTGGCCAGCTATGATCAAGTGAAAGAGGTATATAACTCTACATTGAAGAAGCTTTACGAATATTTGTTGATGCTAGTGATATACATTTTTCTTTTTTCTCTTCTTTCTCCTCATCATATTTTTTCACTCCAATTATCAATTTTTCTCTTGGTGCAGACCATACTGAAAATTCCAGGATTTTCAGACAACGTTTTCACTCATCTTCTAGCTGGTCTTGGGGCTGGCTTCTTTGCCGTTTGCATTGGCTCCCCTGTTGATGTGGTATGTTTTATTTGCCAGTCAATTCCAATGTTACCAATATGTCAAGCTTGGTATCAGTTGTTACTCTTGTAATACTTTATACTTACGCTCTGTGGACTGAGATTAATATTAACAATTATTTGCAATCCTAGATTGCCTTCACAAAAGATATTTCAGCCTACATGTTGCTTGTCCTATTTCCTGCCTGAGCAAAATAGAAATATTGTTTTACAGGTCAAGTCAAGAATGATGGGAGACTCCACCTACAAAAGCACACTAGACTGTTTCATCAAGACACTGAAAAATGATGTATGTTCCTTTCTATTCATTTTATTCTATTACTGTTTTTCTCAGGGAACTGGATATCATATTTTTTGTATGTTTTGTGGTGTGGTGTTATGTCTGTTTTCTAAATGACTTTTTAATGTTTGTCATTCAACCTCGTGCCATTTTAATTTTCTGGTTATTTGCTAGAAACAAATTCTCTTTGCCATGATTGTGTTCTATTTTGAGGATACAATGCACTCTGAAAATATGTGTTAACTCCGATAATGATGCTGCCCCAGATTATCTAATTTCAGAAGGTTTACCATGTGTCATTGTACTTATTAAATTGTTCTACAAATCATCTAAAAGTTGAAAGGATTGTAATAGTGCCTATTTCATACTGATACATGTGTTGAATAGTGATGTATACACATTTGAATACCATAGGCCTAGATTAAGTATTGAACTCATTGGTTATCATTCCTCCTTGTTAATGTGATCTTTGCTTATAAACTTCTATATCTTTCCATTCTAAAATGCTAGCCTGTCTTTTTTGTAAAATACAATGAATTCAGGAAAAAGAGAAATTTAAAAGTCAGCTCATGATTAATTGACTAGCAAGGGTGCTAAGAGAGAACTTATTTGACATGTGGAGAGTGAATTAGGCACCCTAAAATTCCTAGATGCATTGATATTATATGCCACAATCATATTGTTGCTTAGCAACATAGTCCTGTTGTTAGACTAAGACTATCAAGTAGTCGCTTTCTGCCCAAATTCCGCAGACTATTTAATCTTCAAATTTGATCCCATAAGGTAGTTGTTGAAGTCTTATGCTACCTCGCTAATGTCATTGTGATTCTGAAATACATGTCAGGATCTGTATGGCAGCTTTTAAGAATGAGAACTGCATCAAAATTCAACTTGTCCATTTTGGAGCTTTCTAAATGCATGTTAGCATGCATGTGGTATGCATGTCTTCTATGTGTTCCATGTGGATGCATGACTTTTACAGGTGCAATGCGTATAAAAACAATTTGAACGTCAGAGTCAGTCAGGACATGCATTTTGGTCATCTGTTATTGGAAATATGACAATTGCTTTGTGCAGGGACCCCTGGCTTTCTATAAGGGATTCATTCCAAATTTTGCTCGACTAGGCTCATGGAATGTGATTATGTTTTTAACTCTGGAGCAGGTGAGATGATAACCAGCTTTTTACGCGTATGAAGTTTAGACTTGTGATATTTATCTGCAGCCGTGTTTTTATTTTACTCACTGCCTAGCTTTCAGATGGCAGTTTGATGTAAAGCTTCTGCATAAATTTTCCTTGCAATGACAGCTTTAGAGAACATTCTTTTGTGTTCTATAGAAGATGTTGCTGCTCCTGTTCAGTCCCACGCTTAAGTTTTTTCTCTGTTTCCTCCATGGAGTGGAAGCTCATACTATAATTCGTATTAGCAGATACCTACTGATTCATGTTTTCGTCCAACACAGCATGTAACATTATTATTGGCTTTGGCTGACAGGTTAAGAAGTTCTTTGCAAGAGCAGTGCCTGTCTGACACACACGTGCCCTGAAGAATTTAGGAGTGCTCCTGAATAAAGTTTCCTCGAGGCGACTTTAATTGCCAACAGGATTTTGGCATTGCCCACAGACGTGTCATTTTAATTAGCAGTGCATTTTATTCTTAAGAGTAAAAATTTGTTGTAAAACACTAGAAATCTGCTGTAGTATCTGTTGTACTTGAGCGACTTCCTTATTATAGTTATCCCAACAATTTCTGGGAATATAAATTTCAATCAGATTTAAATGTTGTTCAGTCTGCTAAACATCAGGAATATTGCTTTGAAATAATAATAATAATAATGGATGAAAAGGGGATGATAAAGTTTTCTTACTCTAATTTCAAGTCCTCAAGTGAGAATGGTTCAGCGTTGTGACTCTAGTTCCCTAATTTCTGAAGGCGTGGTGCACGCATGGTCTAGTTTACATATTTGCAGTATTACCGATTTATTTTCCCATTGTCGATGGATCATAGCGCTGATTAGAGAACAATCTCCTCGGTTGTCTTCATCTTTTTGCTGGCTGCGGGGGTTTTAGTCAGTTTCACATTTTTACTTGTAGAGTCTTAGTCATTTTTTTAACGTGAAGTTTCACGTCGATGTCTTTAAGGGAAGGATGTGTTCCAGTCTTCCAGATAACAGATGAGAGCAAGGGCTTAAGCTTGGTACTGAAACCGATGCGGGTTGTATCACGGTGTTGTTACTCACAATAGGAACGCAAGAAGCAGGGGATCAAGAAGAGCATACAAGATAAATGAGCACAGCGAGAAATGTCTCAAAAAAACAATCCAACCTTCATTTCCTAAGATAGTTGTACATACACAGACTTGAACATCGCTCTTCAACTGAACTAAAAAAGAATGTCAATTTATAACTCACTCACAATTTTACAACGAATGCGAGCCTACACTCACACGAGTAGCTACGCAGAGGAGATGACGAAAGAAACTCCCCAGACTTCCTGTCCTACACAAACGAAGTGGTTAATTCAACAGGTACTACCACGGACCGCACGCAAAACCAAACAAAGGAATTACTTCCTGAAAAAATCTCAAAGCCTAACGACCGGCGAACACATTAATTCAACACCATCAGCTTTCCTTCAGTTCTTCGACGATCCATTCCTTAGCCCTGCGAAAGCACTCTTCATACACTAGCTCATACATGTGCAGCTTTATTAGCGCCAATATAACGAGTCTGTCGATTGTACCTCCATGCTTCTCATATAACACGGGTATTGTGAGCAGAACAACCAGGCCTGCATCAGTTCGATGGAAGTTTTAGTGTCTTCAATCTTCATACACGAAATTTCTCTTGCGAAAAACACGATACAACCCGCCACGGGGGCGACTTACCGGAGCAGGCGAACGTGAGAAAATCAGTGTGGTTTCCTACAACAGAGATCAATGTGAGGCACACGGCTACTCTGTGGAAAAGCTTCGAGTTCTTTCCGAGTGCAATGTCGTAAGATCCCGACAATATAGCATTAACCTTAGAATGCAAGAAAACCACCGCTTCGTACGCAATTTCTCTGGGGAGGTACAACTCTGGTATGGGCGGAGGTGGCCTGCATTCAAATTGGCTTTGCGGTTAAGAGCTTCAAATTTTAAACAAACCCCTTGATTTTAGAAGAAACCCAAAAAAGCCCACCTGTTGAGGATCTCCGCGCACTTGGCCCAGACGAAGAGAATAGAGAACAAGAGCAGCAGAACGTTAGACAGCAGCGAGAGCAGAGTATATCCAGAGAATCGGAACAAAACCCAAGCCGCAAGCGTCCCTGTCAATAACCCGATTGCGACGTCTCTTCTCCTCCACAGGATCACATCTGCAACTGCTCAGAGCCCAACAACAATCCTCAGTTTACAAAAAAAAAAAAAAAGCTGACAGCAAAATTCCGGTACTTACTGAAACCTCCTCCCAATACTTGGTGTACGGTTCTCCGTCTCCCGAACAATCGCGCAGAGTAACAGCCCATGGAAGGATCAGGATCGAAATAGGAACTGGGATCAGAGTGAATTCAAAGAAAGGAAAGTCTGCTGCTGTGTTTTGTTTCAGTTTCTTTATTGGGCGGTGCTTCGCTGGAGTTTGGTAAAGGAGAAGGGAGTGGGCCTGTAGGAATCCAATTACAGCCTTGACTCAAAATGAAACTATTTAATAATAATAATAATAGTGACAAATTTTTGAAAGGACCTATTTTTTCAATTTTATATAGCAAAAATGACCTCGCGAGAAAATAATCTGTAAAACCGATCATTTTCTTCGGAAAATGATCGGTTTTGCAGTTGCGATGTTTTTCGAGCTACACGGGATTGCTAGTCCCGTTTAGTTCGGCCATCAATTGAAATGCACGGGACTAGCAGCCCCGTGCATTTCATTTTTCTTTCGAATAGTCTCTGCTTAAAACTCGGGATTGATAGTCCAGATTTTTAAGCAGAGATTTTTTGGGACGCAAAACCAATTGCACGGGACTGGCAGCCCCGTGTTTTTCGAGGGCACAAAATGAAATGCACGGGACTAGCAGTATCGTGCATTTTCTGTGCACAAAACCTGCACATGTTTCTTTTACTCTGTTGCTTTTCCTGTCAATTCCCTGTATAAGCTCATATATCAAATCTAAAAATCATAAATTACACCATTGCATTTCCTGTCAATTCCCTATATAAAATCATATATCAAATCTAAAAATCATAAATTACACCACAAACTTATTTGCAAATTCAACAAATCACACCACAAATCCACTTACAAATCCAACAAATCACGCCACAAACCCACTTACAAATCCAACAAATCACGCCACAAACTCACTTACAAATCCAATAAATCACACCACAGTCTCGGCTACAAATCCAAAAACCATCTCACATCCCGAAATAGGTTTGTAATGTGCATACCAAAATAGGATTGTAATGTATATAACAATAATGATTAGTTTACATACATCCAAGAACTCTTCTCCTCCTCTTTGTCTTCGGCCTCCTCTATCCCGACCTTCGACGAGTTCGTGATCCAGTTGCGTTTGTGGTTGTGACGGTCCAGCTCTGTCATCAACACGTTGGGAAGGCCTAACTTCATTGTCATTTCTACGTCGTCCTCGTCTTTGTTGTGGTTGACGTGTGTATACGAATTGCATTACCTCTCGTCCATCATGAAGGTCTTCGTGAGTTCGGTGTAAGGCTTGGTGAAGCCTATTATTGACTGATATATTGATGCATGTTCCTGTGTTTCGGGATATCAGGATATGTACCTGCGATGGTTAATTTAAAAAATCCAAAATGCAAAAATTACTTTAAAATTCAAATTACATAATGTAAATTTCATATTCAATTCTATATTACCTGCTCGAGCCAATTCCATGCCACGATTTGCAATGGTTTGAACATCATCTATTGCTGATACCTGCAAATTTTTTAAAAAACACGAGTTAGCAATATTGAGAACAATATTGAGAAATGCCAATAAAAATGGACTTAAAACAAAACTTGACAATACTTACTAATTCTCTCTCATCTATACCCCGAGGCACATATCCTTTTTGCAACTCAACCGGTGTTGTGGTCGCATAGAGTATTCATCTTCTGGTTATCCCCCAATACCAAGTGTAGTAATCTGATTCCCGGGGAGTTGGTTTAATTTGCTTAACAATACAAAAATGTTTATCATTCCATCTGTGAATATAATTTTGATGCTCAGCTGCCCAGTCCTTTTGTTGGCCTCCTTTCTTTGCCTTCCTCTCTATTTTTTCAACAAATTCTGGAACATGTTGTGCAAGACCAAATTGTCGAAGCACGCGGTCCGGTACATGCATTTCTACTATCTCGAAACATATTAGAGGAACTCTGGCTCTCCATGTAACTGAGTATTCTGTCGTACCGGGGGTAGATGATTGAGAAATTGGGTGTAGGGCTCCCATTCCATCTACAGAGTGTTTCATATCATTAAAATCAAAGTTGATATATAGAAGAAAAAGCTAATTTTTATAGAAATGATACCTGAAAAATCTTCATACGGTCAAACTCATTTTGGTAGAAATCTAATTGTCTAGCCGGGGTCTCGTCATAATATTTTTGGACATTCCATCTGTGTTGTTTTCATAATTCAGTACGACAATGATAACTACAATTATATTTGCTATGTTAAAAAATATAATACCTACATCCCAGTGGAATTTGTCTATCTAGTGCATTCAGGCATAGTCTTGGCTTCAAGTGAAGTCTCTCCTATGCCCATACTTGTAGTAAGCTGAGGCACCCTTTAAAGTCACTATTTTTCATGAATGTCACTTTGGAAATCTCTCTATATAGGTACACCAAAATGGGACTACCCCACGATAGATTACCACATGTTTCCAAGTCCCCAATGAGTGGTAACCACCTAGCATGTTCACAACATTTCAAGTTATTAAAAAAAGCTAATTCATGTTAATTATTGTAAATACTAATTATACATATCTGGCAATGCACTTTATCTTTACTCGAATCTGGAAATAATATTGAACTGATCATGTGCATAATGTATGCACGTGCATGTTGCTCAATCAATATTTATGGCGCATCAATACCGACTATCATCGGGTGGATGAAAACTCTCACTGTATGTCTTTCGG
Source organism: Asparagus officinalis (assembly GCF_001876935.1). Lineage (NCBI taxonomy): Eukaryota > Viridiplantae > Streptophyta > Magnoliopsida > Asparagales > Asparagaceae > Asparagus > Asparagus officinalis. The sequence goes on along the minus strand of NC_033800.1, from coordinate 1,135,809 downwards.
TATTGAATTGTTGAATACCACGGCGAACAATACCGATTATATGGAATTCTAGCACCTCCCGACTGATTGGAAGAAGCCGCAAGAACATGTGCACAAGGTATTTTTTAGAGTTGTGGTATGTTACATGTGCAAGTGCAATCAACATCAAATAGTTTAACGGTGTAGATACCGTCATAATCCTATACCTGTCATTCATTGTTATTGAATACAGTAATTTAACATAATCTTGCCGCCTCAATTCTTCTATGCAAAATAGACTCATTTTTTGGTGTGTAACGCGTTGTCCAGTCTACGCCATCCTCACGTCTTTTGTTGAAGTATGTATTTAGCCTATAGAACATTCTCGCAACCAATGATTGTATTGGCATAGCTCGTGCTCCTTTAAGAACGCCGTTAAATCTCTCAGAGCAATTAGTTGTCATCATGCAAAACCGCACACTCTCATCCTTACATAATGTCCATCGATGCTCGAATGAGACTTCAAGTAATTAATCTTGGCGTACGGACACTAGGAATCCACTTGTATATAAGTTCAAAGAACCACTTCCAACTAGAAGTATCCTCTACCTCCACAAGTGCAAATGCTAGAGGAAATAAATCGGCATTTGCATCTACACCGGTCGTCACAAGAAACACGCCTTTGTATTTGCCGTATAAATGTGTACCGTCAATGCTCAATAACGGACGACAAAAAGTGAAGCCCTTAATAGTATGACCAAATACCCAAAATACTCGAGTAAACCTCTCCATCCTTGGTGCAATCTCTTCAGACAATATTTCATATTCAGTACCCGGATTATTTCGCTTGATAGCTTCAAGACATTGTAGAAGTAATTCATACGTTTTTTCCCAATCTCCAAATATTTTAGACAATGTTTTCCTCCTTACATCATATGCCTTATATTTAGATATCTTAATGCCTCGCATGTTATATACCCTTTGAAATATCTGACCTGCATTTAGATCAAGTTCAACTCTAACTTCAGGCATAATTAGCTTACATATATAAGAGGAAGATACAGAATAATCATCGACATCCACTAACGGATTGCAACATGTATGAAGTCTGTAATATCTAGATATTACAAATTGCCCATTTGATGATTTTCTCATAGCTACATTTAGCAACCAAGGACATTTCTTGTTTCTCTCATCTTGCTCATTTGCATGCTCTACTTCAATCTTCTCGTTAAAGTAACATTTTACATAGTAGTTTGTTGCATTAGTTTTTATCGTCTTGAATTTAACCTGATTTTTGATAGACCATTCTTAAATTGCAAAGATCAATGTTTCCTTGCTCTCGAATAGGTCCCCTTTTAAAAAGTGAAGTCCTTGTTGAAAATTTGGACCAACATCAACAAATTCAGCTTAAAAAGTATTTATCCAATCCTCATTATGAAACTAGTCGGGTAACAGATCTTCAGCTTCCACATAATCATTGTTAACATTAAATTATTCCATCCAACGGGAGTCATCATTGATTCCAGCTGCCACCTGCATGCTATCAATTTGCACGCTTTCTTCTTCAATATCTTCTGAGTCATCATTTGCTTCTTCTTCTACAATTAAGCTGACTGGTAGGTCACCCGTAACATGGCCCGAAGCATCGTTAAAAATAGTACGTGACGTCCTACCAAGAGAATGACCACTTAAATGTTATAGTTGAAACCATGGATCTTGACTTGGAGATGTCATAAAACTACTCGACTCGTTGTCTAAGTCAAGCATCCGAGAAAACTCTCATTGAGGTCGTGAAACTTGGGCAAATTCGTGAATCAAATACTTCTTAATGAACAACTTAATTGACACTTGCTTTTCGACTACTTATTTCATGTCATTCAATTTCTCATCGTCGGTAATCTCCACAACAATAGTTCTACTCTCATTTATCGGACAATTGAAGAACACCTTAATTGTATACTCTGCTTTATTAATTTTAGTAACTCTGTGTATTTCATTCATCATTCCATCAAAATTACATGACTTAGATAGCATAAACATTTTCCTAGAACCTTCCTCATACATAGGCATATTATTCAATCCAACGTCGAGGGTCCCATTGAAAAAGCAAATAATGGATATAGAGTTTGCCACTGAAACTAAAATCAACAGTTCATCATATGTAAATAATCTATTATAACTGAAAATATTAATCTTAATTTAAAATCAAATTTAAAACCCTAATCTCAACTGAAAAGCAAATAATGGCTAAAAACCTAATCTCAATTCACATTATTCATGGCTAAATCCTAATCATATTATAACTAAAAATTATTCATAAAATCATAATCCCAATTCACATTATTCATGGCTAAACCCTAAACCCAAATCTCAACTGAAAAGCAAAAAACCCTAATCCCAAATCACATTACTCAAGGCTAAACCCTAATCACATTATTCATGGCTTAACCCTAATCACAATACTCATGGTTAAACCCTAATCCCAAATCTCAACTAAAAAGCAAATTTTATGGCTAAACCCTAACTCCCAATTCATACCCCTCATCAAATTTAACAACAAAATTAAAAAAAAAAACCTTGATCAGAGCTTGGTCGGCGGCAGTGGTCAGGAGCTTGGTTAGCGGGGTCAGCGGGGGTCGGAGGAGTCGAGAGAGGGGCGAGAGTGGGGAGGGGCGAGAGAGGGGAGAGAGAGGGGAGGGGTCACGGGTGCAGGAAATGAGGGAATGAGGGGTTTCACGAGTAAAAAGAAAGAAATGCACGAGACTGCTAGTCCCGTACATTTCAATTGCTGACCGAACTACACGGGACTAGCTCGAAAAACTTCGCGACTGTAAAACCGACCATTTTCCGAAGAAAATGGTCGGTTATGCAGATTATTTTCTCATGAGATCGTTTTTGCTATATAAAATTGAAAAAATAGTCATTTTAAAAATTTGTCCTAATAATAATGATACTGCCCATATTTTACTTATTATCTACAATCTTTTGGAGAAAGGGGAGAAATTAGTGTCAACTTCATTCTTATCACTTTCTGTTATAGCCTTGTTCGCGTGGGCGCTGGAGAGCATAGCAAAGAGGAGAACCGGGGCATTGATGTGTGGTTGGGTTGTTTGATGCGGACTCAACTGGGCTCACAATAAAGCCGATGCTGCTGGAATGATGATTAGACTGCTGGTAGTACCAGATATAAAGTATGCCAAGCTGTTAGAAACCTGATGTATATATATATAGAGGGATTATTATCTAATAATCAGTCCAATGCCATGATTAGGCAAAAAAAAAGGAAAAAAAAAGAAAAAAAGGAAAAGAAGAAGAACAAGATATGATCCCTTTATTTAAACCTGATGTAGATATATATAGAGGGATTATTATCTAATAATCAGTCCAATGAGATGATTAGGCAATGGACCTCTTTTTGACCCACTGTTTTGATCACAAATAAAGTTTGTCTTCTATTGTTGCAGGAGTGAGAATGAAATTAATCATAATATGTTCATTCTGAAAGCCATGAGACTAGGAGCTCAGTTTAGTAAGAATTTTGCATAAAGAAACACTAAATTATAATCGGATATAAAACTCAACTAAGAGCCTTCGTATATTGACTATTATATAATACACCTCTTTCTCAGGCATCCGAGACTTTTCCCCAACTTTTATTAGGGACAGTGAATTCAAACCTGACAGCTTCAGCTCTATTAATTAAAGGGAAAAAAAAGCTCAGGGAAGAAGAAAAGAGAGAGAAAAGAGAAGCATAACAATTTACCACATCTCCACACAATGTCTCCATACATATTAGCATCATATATCCTTCTAAAACATAGCGATTTTTACCAATATAGGAGTGTAGTAGAGACTGTTAAAACTCCCCCCTTTTTTCTACAAGAAAAGATCCAATAATACTTTCTCATTAACTTCAACAGGTAGATAAGCATCCACACAACCAAAGATGAAAGATAGCTTCAGCAGAGCTACCACTCATTGCGATAAAATACAGTTCTGAACAACAAACATATCAATTCAAGAACCAGCTCAGGCATGCAACTCAAGACGACAAAAGTCTCAGGCAGCAAACAAATGGACTTTCTCATGCAGTCACTCGCACACTCAAAAAGTTTTCTGTAGGGCATAGAAGCTCGCATCTGGAGAAACTTCTAAGGCGTTTTTAAACAAGTAAATCATAATGGTTCTTTCCACTATACAATAATCGAACTGGGATCCTTGGCTTCACCTTTCTCGATTTCTTGCTGAATTCAGATCCATATTCTGCAATGGGAATAAAACCATTTCCTCGTGTTCTTGCATGCTGTCAATAAATGAAAGACATAGTCAGTAAGAAGAAACTGCAACGAAAAGTATAATCAGCTATGTCAACTAAACAATCCAATTGTAATAGATAATATTAACCTATTGGGTACTAGTTATTTAGTCAAGGATGTTTGTATAGCAGTGCATCATGCACCTGAAGAATACCCTTATAAAGTCGAGATGTCAGTCATATCTGAAACCAACAGTTCAAACTTTTTTAAAATCACCTGAAGAATAAACTTATATAGTTACAAGAAAAAGAGATAATTCTGCCTAACACAAGTGTTCTTCAGCATTATAGGTCCACAAAAATAAAAGCTGAGTAATAGTTTTAACCTTGTTTATCTTGATGACTATAACGGAAACAAAGGAACACAGTAATGAAAATCAAGACAACCAAACAAGTGACAACTGACAGATTGAGAAAATGCACACGACTGCATGAGTTTTAAAGAAACAGAAATATGCCATAATCAAGAATACCTCTTCCTCAGGTATATACACAATGATTGGTTGATGGATTAGCTTAGATAGAACCTGAAACAGATGTGAAACACACATAAGGTCTTACTGAAAAATTAGTGTTGATGTATTGCATATTTCAATTTCATAAGGGAAATTATGTCAAAGTTCATTGTAAAACATTGCTTACCAATAGTTCTGACTCTCCTCCCCAAAAATCGGATCGTTCAATGCGCTGACAATATCTACAGCAAGAAAGAAAATTATTTAACAGGCTTGCATCTTCTATCATTATCTCATCTATTCCGGAAACAACTTACCGTTTTAAAGATTCATCCACTGTAATTGCTATTAACGCTTCTTCATACTGAAGGCGTTCTTTATCGCTGTCACAAATAACTTCCTTGACAGCTATCCGTAGGTCATCTGAAAAGTTGTAGACATTTGCATATATATGAATATAAGATGGGGTAAAACAGGTGAATGTATATGATGTAAGATGTTTTCATTATAAAGAATAGATGCTTCGATAGTGGAGATGAACCCGTGACAGACACTCCAAAATTGTGATCCTTAATGGATACATATGTGAGTGAAAAACAAATGACCCTATGCACAATAGGAAATCTTCACTATAAAGAATAGATACTCCAAAAGCAGAGGTGAACCCATCCTAGAGCTCTGATATTCTGATACTAAACAGATATCGTGTGTCTTTGATTCTCCTTCCGCAACCTATAATCTAAGACGAATCAAAAGCTAAAATATAAAAAGAAACTGATTCAAAAATGATGAGGTTTGCAATTCAGAATCCCAGATATGTTTATACGATTTGCTCACTTTAATAAGAATTATGCTATTCTAGCTGTTCTCATATAATATGACAAGTTATTTGACAGAATGTGAACTGTGTTGTTCAACTCAACAAGTATTTGTGTTGAGAACTCATGTTACAATAACACAGAGAAACAAACACACATATGAACATGGGTATCTTAATTCTCTCCGAGCATACAGAATTTCCTAGAATCATTACTATCCAAATGGTTTTGTATTGTTATACTGTTTCAACACGCAAATGGGCACAGAGAAGCAAACAATTTGACGAGACTTGAATCCTTCTTCTCCAATTGATTGTCTTCTTCAACATGCTTGTTTATAACTCAAATGTCATAGTAGACACACCTCTTGCCCTTGACTTTTAAGTTTTTGAGCTCAGTAACACTAAAGAATAGCGTGTTAACAAGCATGATTTTTTTGCATTTTTCAATAAAATATGTGCGCAAAGTTATTTATTGTCCTCTTGACATGAAATAGTGTAAACTAGTTTGATTATGATGTTCTCTCCTATAAAACGGGTGAATCAACACAAGTTGAATATATATTATTATTCACTAAACTCAAAAGTAACTTGGTAAAAATAAGATTATAAATTATAACCGTCTTCAATCCACAGAGATTAGTACCCGCATCGTCTCTCTCTTCTCTCGGGCTAAGCGAAAGCCCCTTGTTCTTTGCCATTCCTTTCACCTACAAGCACCCATTATCTACCTAAGGATTTATGAACGAGATGCTTTATTGGCAGATTCAGCAGTAAATAAATGAAATTGGAGTTCACCAGCGCACGAAACATGCAGCGGCCATCGCCTGCGACTTTCTGAACAGAGTAGTGCTCCACTTTCTTCATCGCCGGCGAAACCCCACCTCTTTTAGGGCTCATAAAGTAGTAAGTACACAAGGAAGAGTAATTTTGAAGAAAAATCATGGCAGAGAATCGTACAGAGAGGGGCCGATTCTGGCGAAGAAACGAAGAGACTTAGGCGTCGGGGACGGAGAAATCTCTGGGTTGCAAAGCTCGAACTCCGCGGTTCCATCCCTGAGCTGCTGTAGGATAAAGTCTAGAGCATCAGTCTAGAGCATCCAAAAAAAAAAAAAAAACAGAGAGAAAAGAGGAAAATTAATAGAAAAAGGGAGGAAATTTGTGCAGTAAAAGTAGGAAAGAGTTTTAGATGGGAGACCGTTTGAAGGCCTTCGCCGGTTCGCCATCGAAAGAGTGGAATGAGAAAGAAGGGTTTAAGTAAAGACAGAGGGAGAACAATATCCGGGGAGGAGTGGCGAGCGCGCAAGCGATGGTGGCCTTTATAATTAGGCCTTGGGTTTCTGTTACTTGGTCCGGCCCATTTACTTAGCGCTTAAAAGTTTTTTTTTAATTAAAATTTTTAAATACATGAAACTCAAAATAATACCGTCAATTTTCATCTTTTGACGATCTCTGAATCCATGAAAAGCTTCGAATCCATGAAAAAAATATTAAAAAGGAAAGTTTATTGATGAAAAGTTATTATCCTTTGGGGTTACATGATTCTTCTTAAATAGAAAAATAAACAAGACTCTTAATAAGACTAGAATTACAAAGAAATAGAAAGTATCAAATCCTAGAAACAAATTATGAATCAAAATTAAATGAGGTTTACGACAGGGACCCAAAATATGGGACCAACAGGGAAGACATATGAGGTGTTCCCCTCCTATTGCATAATGAGCTGGCCATCATTAATGATGATCAGCTCATTATGCAATAGGAGGGGGACACCTCACATGTCCCCCATGTTGGTGTCATATTTTGAGTCCTTGGGAAATTTTTTTAATTATATTTATTTCCTAATCTAATTTGGCTCTAATATTAAATTTATTTCCTAATTTAAATAGACTTTAATTTATTACTAAAAATAAACTAAAAGATTATTATTTTTAAATTTTACCCAAAACTAGATATTACTTATGAGATTTTAAAAATCTGACAATCTAGTTGGCTCCGTCTCGTCGAGATAGACGATTTGTATATATAATATGTCAGAATCCGCCTTCCGGATTGGAAGATATAATTGTTTCTTTGTAAAATTGTGTTAATGCCCAAAAAGCAAAATCTTCATGTGTTGTAGACCCTTTGACTTTTTCCCATATGGTTCAGCCCTTAAATTAGAGATCTATGTTCTACATTCCTCTTTTAGCAATTATTACATGCCAACTAAGCATAGACAAAGAATAAAAAGTAAAAAAACCCTAAAATACCCTTATCTCCTCTATTCTTTCTTGCTAAGTGATCTAAAAGCAGGTTGAATTAGACTTGACATAAAAGTCTATTTCATATCAAGTCTAATTCAGTTCATGTTAAGTCTAATTTAATTTCTTTTAAGTCTAATTTAAATTACGTTATGTCTAATTCAACTTGTTTTAAGTCTAATTTAATTCATGTTAAGTCTAATTCAACTCGTTTTAAGTCTAATTACATGTTAAGTCTAATTAATTCATATTAAGTCTAATTTAATTTCTTTTAAGTTTAATTTAAATCATGTTATGTCTAATTCAACTTATTTTAAGTCTAATTTAATTGGACTTAACATAAAACTAGACTTAAAAAAGTTGAATGAAACTTAACATGATTTAAATTAGACTTAAAAAGAATTTAACATGATTAAAATTAGACTTAACATGAACTGAATTTAGACTTAACATGAAATTAAGTTGGACTTAACATGAAATTAGATTTAACATGAACTATCATTAGACTTAACATGAACTGAATTTAGACTTAACATGAAATTAAGTTGGACTTAACATGAATCAAGTTAGACTTAACATGAAATTAGACTTAACATGAATTGATATTAGACTTAACATGAACTGAATTTAAACTTAACACGAACTAAAATTGGATTTAACACTAATCAAGTTGGACTTAACATGAAATTAAACCTAGCATGAACTGTTATTAGACTTAACACGAATCAAGTTGGACTTAATATGAAATTAGATTTAACATGAACTATTATTAGACTTAACATGAACTAAAATTAGACTTAACACGAACCAAGTTAGACTTAACATAAAACTACACCTAACATGAACTATTATTAGACTTAACATAAACTGAATTTAGACTTAATATGAATCAAGTTGGACTTAACATGAACTATTATTAGACTTAATTAACATGAACTGAATTTAGACTTAACATGAACTGAATTTAGACTTAACACGAATCAAGTTGGTCTTAACATAAAATTAGACTTAAAAGGAATTAAATAAGATTTAACAACAATCAAATTGGCCTTAACATGACGTAAAATTTGACTTAACATGAAATTAGACTTAAAATAAGTTTAAATAGACTTAACATGATGTTGGCCCTATAGTTTTGATGATGATTTGTCAAAAAATTTATCGCTAATCTATTCTCTAGTTTTTGTTGTTTTGTTTTTCTCTTTACAGGTAATTCAACACACGACAATCAAGCATTAAAGATTCAAGTTCATGTGTGTGCATTCACCTAGGTATAAGTTTAGTTTGCTTGCATATATCGTATGTCTATATTTAAGCTCAATATATGTACACTTAACACAGTTTTGACATCTTTCTATCATATAAATGATTTTTCATCAAACTTTGTTACTACAGCTTTTAGTTCATGTTTACATCTTTCTCATACCTTATTATATATATATAATGTATGCATGATACATATATACGTGTTTACAAGTCATATCTTAATTTTCATGTTCACGAAAAACAGGTTTTCTGAACACTTTTCAAAAACAGGGAGTTTTCACAAATAAAAATTGATTTTCTAAAAATTCCTTTTCAAACATGTTTGTTTCATCATTTAGAAATTTTCCTCAAAGTTTTACTATTTTTGGAATTAATTTGATATTTTTATTGTATTTTTAAAATCAGCCCAAAACCTGTCATATGCCATGTATCAGTTTGCGGTCGACCGTCACGGTCGACCGCCAGCAGCAAACTTTCTTAGTATGGCTCTTATGTACCGCCACGGTCGACCACCAGCTTTCAAACCCAATTCTTAGCTTTTTTATGCCTCGCGGTCGACCGCGAGATTTCCACGGTCGCCCGCCGATCTCATCATTGCCTTTTAACGTCTATTTTCTGTAACAGCTGTCTAAGGCTATTTTGGTCTTTTCAAGTTGGTTTTGGCTGATATTTTGAGTGGATATAAATACCCTATTGCTGTTCTCTTTCATACATATCAAGAGTTTGTTTTTACATAAGTTTTAACAAGAGATTAAGAGTTGTTTAAGAGCTGTTTAAACTGATTTCCTTAATCTGTTCTAAGAGAAGTTTTCTACAACAAGAAGAAGCTTTCAACTCCTATTTGGGATCATCATATACTATTCTTCTTGTTTATTGAGAAGTTTCCTAAACTCTTTCTTATATAGCTTATTGATTCATTTTCATAACTTAGCTATATTTTATTTGAGTTGCATATTATCTATTCACTGTTATCACACACACAATTTTGAGCTTAATATTTTTATACTATATAGTGTGGGTTGTGGGGTGTGATTTAGTGAGTATGAGCTTCATTGTGTTCTCATTTGTTATCGAGAACAAATCATTTTATTTAATCATTGTTGTGAGTATCACTTGTAATATACTTGTACACCGAGAGAAGTGTGAGGCGTGAGACGGGATCGAATCCAATAGGAGTGGCGCCGGTTGACGAACCTAGGGAGAGGTTGCATCCGAGCACTTGAGAAGGAGGACACGGGCTAGGTTCCTACACATAGTGTGTAAAGTGTGATTGCATAGTATTGGTTGTGTGAGAGTTTTCGGTAAGCTTGTAAACCGAGTGTGTAGAAGTTCCGGCTTCCAAGCCGGATTATGATAGTGAAGATCTCCTCGAGGTGAGGAGCGGGGACGTAGGTTGTGGTGACCGAACCTCGTAAACATATCGTTTGTTTGGGTTTTGCTTAGCGTACATTTTATTTGTGCTTATTCATATCATTCTTGCTCATATCTATCTTATATCTTTCTTGCAAGAATAAATTAATCAATATAATTTTAATTGGAATTTAATCGGGATTAGATTAGTATAAGACCCTAATCACCCCTCTCTAGGGTCTAATAATTGGTATCAGAGCTTGATGCTCTTTGATTTAAGGTCTAATCACCTTGAGTTAAATATCCAAGTTATCGTTCTTGTGCTAATATTTTTTTATTATATTTTGCTTCTTGCACATAATCTTTATGGATATATATGATGCATCTAGTTTAGGTTATGCTATTAATGTTGCTCCTCATTTAGATAGTTTTCCTTATGCTCAATGGTGTGTTAGATTCAAACTTTTTGTTCAATCTAAACAATTCGATTTATGGGAGATTATTGAGGATGCTTATACTGTTCCCGCTTTGGAAAAATCAAAGTGGAATATAGATGATAAAAGAATGTTTAATATGAATAAAATTTTATTAGAATATTTGCTTAGTGCTTTTCACTCATCGTTTTCTAACAAATTTGCTCATTTTGATAGTGCTTACACATTATGGAAATTTATTGAAGCACATCAAGGGGACTTGGAGGCTATTCAATAAGCGTTGGAAAATCCCGCTTTGAATTCTAAAGAAGCCTCATCTCCATGTACAATACCACTAGGTGATAACCCTAGTGAGGTATGCGAACTTGATAACGATGATATTATTACTTTTGATGAGCTTGCTCTTGAGTTTGAAAAATTACACAATTGCTATATTGATGTAAAAAGTAAGTATGTTGATATGAAATCTATTCATGAAACACTAGACACTAAGTTTAATTTCATTGCAAATGAAAATATAATTATTAAAGAATGCAATGAAAAGTTGAGTTTATAAAATGCTAGTTTGCTTCATAAAAATTGTGATGCCATGTTAGAAGTAAATAAGTTAAAATCTATGATAAATAATCATGTTTATCATACTTCTAGTAACAATGCTTGTATACACAATGATGAGTTGAATCAAATGAGAAAATGAATATCTTCCTTAGATTCAACACTAAATACTTGTATTGCTAATAATAAAAAGCTTATGGACTTGTGTGCTAAGTTCAATGTTAATTCTTCTAAGAAACATATTCACTATGCACACATATATGACAAAATTCACAAATGTTCTATTTGCGGTCGTAAAGGCCATTTAGCTTAATTTTGTCATAATGCACAAAAAATTAACAAGCCTATTCATGATTGTGCATCCCATCAAGCTTCCTCATCACAAACACATGTACACACACATAGTATAAATCATAAACATGCTCATGTGTATGTTTTCACCGAAAGTTGCTTCCATTGTCGATTCCATTAAACTTTGATTTGTTTACAAGAAATTACAATGAAAATAAATGAAAATACAACTCTCGAGAAAATAACACAGAAATTATTTATCAACTCCTGCTTTGTGGGACTTTGCCTGTGCCGTGAGTGCTTTGGCTCGTGGACCACCGATTCGCAGATCGTGAGGGTGTTTAGGGATCTTTCCTTCGTTTATCGAAGTAAAGATTTGAAAGCGAATATCTTATCGATGTAAGATGTTCACTCTTCCAAAGATCAAGTCTAAGCTTAGATCTCTAGGATTCACCGAATGATGCTTGTCAAAGGGTGAAAGTTCTCTTTTTCTTCCTCAAAATCACCAAAAGCTCAAGTCTCTTCTGCTCCAAAATGCTCTCTATTCTTTATTTCATGTCTAGGGAGGTATTTATAGGGGTAGGAGTGCATAACAGTTGAAACGGGGGCAAAATAACCGACCGGGTGACTATTCTTTGGCCGCTACAGTCGACACTGCCGCGGCTATTGGCGCGGCAGTGTGGACTACCGCGGCCAAAGAGGCAGTTAATAGCACGTTCCATAGTGCTTGAAACCGTTCTCCCACGTCCTTTAACCACCTTTTTCGTGGTTTAACTGCTTGCCCACGTCAGCACACGTCCTATCTCTGATATACCGCCACGTGGACTTCAAATAATCATCATATAACTGCCTTGTAACCAACATAGCACGCCCTATAATAGCCGCTGCACCTTATGCTATCGTGCCTTAGCCGCGGCACGATATGCTGTCGCGCCTCTTAGCCGCGGCACCATGGGCTGCCGCGTCTTAGCCGCGGCACCATGGGCTACCGCGTCTTAGCCGTGGCATCATGTATTATCGTGCCTCAGCCGCGCCGCCATGTACTGTCTGTTGGTGTGTACATTATTCTTCCACGTTATCTCGCTTCCTTTGAATGATACCCTCTGATTAAGAGACTGGCGTTCATCGTCTTCTCTTTGCCTTGAGTGGTATTTGGATGTCTATAAGCATTTTTTGATGCCTACAGATACCCCCTCCAAAGTATCTCAGACTCATTATTTTGGAGAGGAGTCTGGGACACTTTGGATATGATAAGTTTTCCTTACAATTTCTTCAGTACTTTATTAAGGAAGTTGCGTAAGATGGTCTATAAATGGCTTCAATTCTTGACTTCTTCATCTTTTAGCATATTAGTGTTTTGTAGAATAGCTAAAATTCTTCCGGTACTGCGTTTATCGCGTGGCCGTTGTCGAAGTCTTGAATTAGAACTACCGTCGAAGAATGGAGAAATAGTTTATACTCATATACTATATTGGAGTGTTTGGAAAATAGTTTAACCTCATATACCCGTTAGGAGGTTTGGGAAATAGTTTAACCTCATATACCCGTTGGAGGAAAGGGAGAAGCAGTTTATACTCTTATACTCTTTGGAGTTAGGGAAAACAGTTTATACTCGTGTACCCGATGGAGTATCTTGGTCTCTTTTTGTTGGTAGAGATGAACCCGAAATCGGAGAGGAAGAATTTTATATTCTATCTCCTGGTCTCTTGTTTGTTGGTAGAGATAAACCCAAAAATCAGAGAGGAAGAATTTTATATTCTATCTCCTAGTCTCTTGTTTGTTGGTAGAGATGAACCCGAAATCGGAGAGGAAGAATTTTATATTCTATCTCCTGGTCTCTTGTTTGTTGGTATTGAATAATCCTAACTATCATAAGGTTTGACTATTCAACTCAAAAGGGGACCTTTCGTTCGCAAAATGAATCAAAAGGAGGTTTTGGCTGTGGTCCTAACTGTAGTAAGGTTTGACCAAGTGGGAGTTTTGAGATGATCCTAATCGTTTAAAGATTTGATCGTTCAATTTGTGGACCTCTCGTTCATGGAAGGAATCGAGAGGAGATTTTAGCTTTGGTCCTAACTGTAGGAAGGTTTGACCAAATGAGAATTTGAGACGATTCTAACTGTTTAAAGGTTTGATCGTTCAATTTGTGGACCTCTCGTTCCTGGAAGGAATCGAGAGGGGATTAACTCGCCTGCCCGAGTTCGGAGTCGAATCCGCCAGCAAGCCCCAAAACCGTCAGTACAGCTGGGTATCCACTACCCCACGTGCTGAGATGGACCTTCCCATCTCTCTCGACCCGAAGGGAGAGAGAGCACAGTACCCCAGGACCGTCAAACGGCCGCTCGCAGTGCGCACAGCGCGAAGGGACTGGACAGGTGTCGAGTCAACCTGAGCATTCATAAATGCGACTCACCTCGGATGTCTGAGCCAAGAGCTGGATCCGCCGGCACTCGGCAAGCTGGCTAGACCCACTCGAGTACTGTACACCTACTTCACCGCCTCTCCTGACCGGAAAGGAGAAAGCGTCGTGCTCAAAGCACGCCGGGCGGTCACGCACAGTACAAGTGATCGGACAGACACTTCATCGATCTGCGAACTCATAAATGCGGTTCATTAATGCTGGTCAAATCCACTCGGATAGCAGTCGTTTGTTGCCTCACATACAAGAATGGGCCTTCCCATCGTAGGTGACAGGACATAGAACACAATCCCTGGAATGACCGTTCATGGTATCGAGGAACGGCGAGACGTCTCTGAAGAGGATGTGGTCACATCCCACAATTCAAGGAGAAGTCAAGCTGTCCTTCTTTCATTTAAAAACCCCTTCCAGCACGATGGAAGAGAGGTCGCAAAACTTGGAGAAAAAAGAGTTGAGACCAAGCTGTTAGCAAATCCTTGCATTACAGCACTGCTGCCTAGTTCCGGGCTCCGATCGCCGACGAACCAAGCAGACCCGAACTCCATTGCCCCGAGCTTCTACTGCGAACTGAAGCTCTCCAGCAACCTCATTCAAACGGTCCAAGGGAAGCAGACTCGACCCGACCATCGAGCGAAGCGTCCTATAGCCACCTAAAGTCCCCACACAAAAACAAAGAGGGCCTTCCCTCTGCTTCTGTTGTAAACATTTGATTTGTTAGTTTGTAATAAGCTTTCTTATAAATACAAACGAAACTCCTTTCTTCGGAAGAATCAAATTTTCACCCTACAGAAGATGGCGACCACAGTGGGAGCAGCTGTTTCATCGAGTGAAATGGTGGTGGCTCAGTTTGATGAGGTTACTATCGGGACGACAGTAGAGTCCCTCGAAATCGAGTTCGACCAGGCCAAGTACGAAGAATACTTGTCCTCCTCCTCCTCGGGTGGCAATGCGTCCCGCAAACGCCACAGAGCTGTGCGCCGAGGCCGACCTCAGACGGTCAAAGCCTCCGCACCCGAGGGTTCCAACCGAGTCTCATCGGAGGAGCCCACTCCCTCGCGATCGATCAAGGCCAAGCCAGAGATCGAGCGCAAGGGGCGAGGGTCTCCCAGATGGATCGCCAAGCGGTCCACACAGACACCTGCCTCGGAGGGAGCGCCGGTTCACTCCGGCACAAACCATACTGCCACAACCCACGGTGAAGTTCTCCCCGCTGGGAGAGCTAACCAACGGCGACGGAAAACACCTGTCAGACAGGAGGTCCAAACCTCCATTTCTCAGGACGGCCTGAACCATCATACAGGCCCGAGAAACAATAGATGGGAAGGCAAACTGCCCGACGTCGGAAGTCCCTCCAAATCAAGGGCGCCAACCGAGGACGACAGAGCCACCCGCTCAGGAGGACTTCGCTTCTCAGGTCATATCCCTGATGCGAATAGACCACACCGAGTGTACGAGCCTACCCGAGTAGGCGAATCCTCGAAGGCTGGCAAGCCTAAGGCTGGCGAGCCTCGCCATAATCATTTGGCGGATAAACGTAAAGGAAAGGAAATAGGCGGTTCCTCCCGAACCCGCTCTTCTAAACATGGGGTCGAAACTCGCCCACGTACTGGAGTTCGCTCAAACGCGAAGACTCGCCAGTCAAGGCGAGATCGCCCGACTCCAACACCAAGGCGTTCCACCCAACGCGCGCCAGAGAGAGCGCCCAAAAATCTCTCGTCAGCTCACCAGAGCGACTCTTCTGAGGCCGGGGGTTGTCACCAACCACCCGTAGAAGACCTCAGAGAATTCTTGACTCGCAAACGCACTATTCACGAGGCGAATCCTCAGTGTCATTGCGAGAGACTCATCCACACGGTCCTCGCCGACTGCCAATGCGTTGGAACGGCGAAACCTTCGGTGTTTGAGAGGCTTTCTCAACAGTCCTCTCGACCAAGGCCCTCCCGTCGAAGGCGCCGTCACCAGAAAAGACGCGTTAATGACGACCTGGAGCTCTCATCCGCCACGGTCAACATGACGGATAAGGGGAAGGTGGTACTCTCCGACTCGCCAGACTCGGACTCCGTCTTAAGACCTAATACCCGGTTCGCTCGACGCCGGCAGGAAGGCATATTCCAGCGAACCCGTAGTCGCAGGGGGGTAGGAATTGGGTTTGACTATTCCACCCTAGTACCTCCCTCCTGCGGTGAAGACGGAAGTTATTCAGGCAGCGGCCACATCTAGACCTCGCGCTCCAAGTCAGACGCCGCAGTGCGAGAGTGCACATGACCGGGACCTCGAGTACCGAGAGCAACAATGGTCCCAAAAGCGGGAGGAACGCAGGCGACCATCGATCTCTAAGAGAGTGATTGGAGGAACTGCTGAACAGAAGAAGAAGAAGAAGAGGACCCAGACGTCCCTTACCCGGGCAGAACCAGGCGACAAGGAGTGGAGGTACCTCTCACACCAGCGCTGATAACAGAGGATGATCAGGCAGTCCGATTTACTCCTCCATAACACATCGCAGGAACACCTCGCACACGCGGAATAGCACCCGGTGACAAAAGATGATTCGCGAGTTCCAGGCCAACTGAACACGCTGAAGCTTCAGCCAAAACATTGAACAAGCTGGGAGTGGTACGTCCTACGCCTATCGAATGGCGATCGGTCCCATACCCAGCGAAGTTCAAGCCGATCAGTTTGGTAGCAGTTTGATTCGCAAGGAAGTCACCCTGCTGCATGCACATCTATTACTTCAACTGGCGCCAGACCGGGATTCCTTACCGGGAACGACGCCATTCTCACTCGACTATTCATAGGTCACCTCAAAGGGGTAGCCTCTTGAATGGTTCCGCAAACTGGAGCCCGGCTCTCATACAAAGATTGGGCCGGACGTTGAAAAAGCTTTTTCCTCGCCGCTTCTTCGACGACGACGGAAGTGTCGCATGGCACTCTCCTCGCCTGAGATGAAGCAGCGGACGGAAGTCGGATGTCAGTTAACGACTTCGTAAAAGATTTCGGAATCGGTCGTCCACTGTGGACAAGTTTCCGAGCGACGCTGATTGAGATGTGCCCGCAACAATCTGTCGATAACATAATCCTTCCAAAATAGGTGGCAGTGAGACCCGGACTTGGAAGGAACTTGTTCGCAAGCGCGAACAGTCGAAAATAGGCATCAAAAAGGCTGGAGCGGAAGAGCGCACAGTCCAAAAATGGAGCGCAGACGCCAGCCCTGCACGAGAAGCCCTCCTCGTCCGAGAGGAAAAGAAATCATGCAAGTCGACACCGCACCCGGCACCAAAGGTACTCAACAAGCCTAAACCCAGGCAGTTTGAGCCACGTCCCAGCGGACATATGACATTTTCAAAGAAGACCAGGTGGTACAGTTGACTCTCGACAACTCTACTCAAAGAGTGACTGCGAAATTAAGTTGCCAGAGCCGCCAAACCGAAGAGAGGCGGACAAAACCGGTGACCCAAGCTACTGTGCATATCACAGATTCCTCGGTCATCACACAACCAAGTGCTACGTCCTCAAGGACAAACTCCAGGCCCTCTACGATGCGGGGGTCTTGCAGAAAGAGAAGGTCCAAAAGCAGGTGACGGCGAACATGGTCACTTTGAGCTTTGGGACGGGTCTCCCAGAGGTTCAAGCTCTGGCGGGGATAATTCCTATCCCCAAGGCGGTTTTGAAGATCACTAACGACGATCCTCACAACCAGCGGGAAAAGGGTTTGGTTCCACAAACTCTGCCATCAGGGCAGGTGATGTGGGTCCATCCGGACCTCCTCGACGACGAGCAGTGGACCACACAGCCTTCTAAGGAGGCTAAGAGAAAGCATTGCAACGTGGTCACCGCCATCCTGGATACAGATGACGCGGCGATGACTGCCTTAACCGACTCTGAAGAAGACACCAACGTCTTCGCCACGAGAGCCGGAAAGGAGTTTGCAAAACAATATCCCGCGAGGACGGAAAACCCAGCAGGACCTCCCGCGAGGCCGGCCGCAGCAGTCCCTCCCAATCCGGATGAGCCAAGTTCAAGCCGCCAGCCTTACCGGTTCAACGTGCTCGCGCAATTGAAAAGCATACCCGCGCGAATCACCGTGTACGACCTCCTCCGGTTGTCTAGGCCTACCCGGGAAGCCTTACAAGAGGCGTTGGCTGACGCAGAGGCGTTCTCGACCCATTTCTCAAAAGAAACGGAGATCGAACAGGGCTGTACAACTTGCTGCCAAGTCTCAGAGAGACAGATCCCCTGCATCACTTTCACCCCCGAGGACATGCTCATCAAGAACACGTCCCACGACCGGCCGCTGTACTTCACGGGATACGTCGGCTCGGCGAAAGTGGAGCGGATCCAGGTTGACCCGGGGCGCTGTACTTCACAGGATACGTCGGCTCGGCGAAAGTGGATCGGATCCAGGTTGATCCGGGGTCTGCACTGAGCATCGTGCCCCTGAAGTTAATCAGACACTTGGGGATACCACCGAAGCGCTTAGCCTCGACCTCGACTACCATCTTCGGCTTCAACGCCACGGGTACTCGCCCGCTCGGCA